>NC_056726.1:1111549582-1111607082 GCF_019279795.1 Protopterus annectens
GACTCATCACCCTTTCTGATGAGCCCAATAATGGTTATATTATCTGCATATTTAATAAGTTTGACAGAGGGGTCCTTAGAGGTGCAGGCATTAGTGTACATGGAGAATAGCAGTGGGGAGATCACACAACCCTGGGAGGTACCTGTATTGATCGTGCAATATTTAGATGTAAATTTCCCCAGTTTCACCAGCTGTTTCCTATTGGTCAGAAAATTTGCAATCCATTGACAGGTGGAGGCAGGAACAGAAAGCTGGGAGAGTTTCAATCGAAGAAGTTCCTGAATTATTGTATTAAATACAGAGCTGAAGTCCACAAACAGAATCCTTGCTGTCCCTGGGCTGTTAAATATTGCGACATATAGTGCAGGCCTATATTAACTGCATCATCCACTGACCGGTTCTCTCAATAAGAAAACTGCAGGGGGGTCCAACAAGGGACCTGCAATATCCTTCAAGTGAGCTAACACCTGCCTCTCAAGAGTCTTCAGGACCACTGATGTCAGACAGCAGGCTTGTAGTCATTCAGTCCTGTTATAGTGTATTTTTTAGGAACTGGAATGATTTCAGATTGTTTGAAACATAATGGAACTTCACAGAACTCTAGTCATTTATTAAAAATCCAAGTAAAAACAGGAACCAGTTGGCCAGTGCAGATTTTTAAACAGGACGGTGAAACCCCATATGGACCTGTTGCTTTCTTCAAGTACTGTCTTTTAAAAAAACAACACACATCTTCTTCAGAGATAATTAATGCAGGTTGAATGTGAGAATGTGTGGAAAAGAGAATTATATAAGTATGAACAGTGACAGAGCTGGTGGCAGTGTCATTTGCAGACTGAGGCTTATCAAACCTGCAGTAAAAAGCATTTAAATTATCAGCCAGCTGGTAATTAACTGCAGTGTAGGGGGATGGTTTCCTGTAGTTTGTAATGTTTTGTAGACCTTTCCACACTGATGCAGGATCATTGGCTAAAAACTATTTTTTCAGCTTTTCAGAATAGCTCTTTTTAGCAACTTTGTTAGTGTGTTCCTTGCCTGTCTAAAACGTGTTATATCCCCATTTCTATAGGCATCTTCCTTATCTTGATGAAGCTGCATATGTTTAGCAGTAAACCAGGGTTTGCTGTTGTTAAAGTTTAACCAGGTCTTAGTGGAGACACACATATCTTCACAGAAGCTAACATAAAATATTACTGTGTCTGCCAGTTCATGCAAGTTAGAATCTTCAAAGACACAACAGTCTGTATAATAAAAGTAGTATATAAGTCTGCATGGGCCAGCAAGCAACCCATAAACAGCAGGATATGAAAGACTGATGCCAGTAGATATGCCAGTATATATGCCAGTTGTGTTTTGTGTCAGTCTTCTTAAAGCAGCTTGTTGGCAGGATAACTGCAGCAGATATTAAATCTAGTTTGCAGAGTTGTTTTCCTACCTCTGCAACCTACCACTTTTACTGACTGAAAGAATGAGCATTATTTATCCAATATTAGGGAATTTGTATGGAGCCTAGGGTTTGAATGGTGAGATGAAATCAGCAAGAAAAGGCGAACAGTATTCCTGTTATGCTGGAAATGAATTCAGCCTCATGTCTTGGTGAGTACCTTCATGCGGTGGACCCTGTTTTTATAATATCTCACCAAGACAACTCTAATATATATATATATATATATATATATATATATATATATATATATATATATATATTTATTGTATTTTATATATTGTGAAAGAAAGGTAGGTTCAAAATTAGAGATAGATGACTGCATGCACAGATGCCAGGATGAAAAAGACAGCTTGGGGCAGAGATCCCAGGATAAAATAGTGCAGCTGGGGCTTGAGATCCCAGGATAAGTGCCCACCCCTCGTGTAATAACTGGTGCCAGGACTGGAAAAAGCAGTGTAGAATGGTCAGGACACAGGAACATTCCTACAAAAGGGTTAGGCCAGGCTCAAGGGCAGCGTGGACCCCCTTTGGCAGAAGGAAGTGGTCCATAAAAATCACAAAAACTGTCTCTCCAAAAAGAGGCATAAAGATGACAAAGTATACTGTTGAGAATAAGGAAGAAATTATGTACTGTTATTATCATGCAAGAAGCCCAGCATTTCCAGAATGAAGATAAATAGAAAGACTGAGAGTGAAATCAGTGAAAGAAAAATGCTTGCACATGAAAAACTGTCAAAAACTACAAATAAACATTTGTTTTCCGTAATACAACAGATGAATGAAACACATCATATTGGCAAAGAAACTTTGGGCTGCCTGGAAAAAGAACTGACAGAGGAAGTGTCAATATAATATATAAAGAACAAATCCCAGAGATTTTTGAAATTTATAAAAATGAAAAATATATTTTTATAAAAAATACTCTTAGAAAGGTCAACATCATAAAAGCAACTCATAATATTAAAACAGACCAGGATCTAACATACACTATTGCCAATAATAAACTAAAACTATCAATACACTCAGAAAAAATTATAAGGTATGCAGATACAGATTAAGGAAAAGTACAAAATAAACAATTCATTGATGACCAAGAAAGGTTTTATATAGCAATGGGAAACAAAGCAAAAGGAATGGAAACACCACCAAAAAGGAGGAACTAAATACATGTTGGAGGAGGTTTACAGTCTAAAGGTCGACAGTGGCATGCCTGATAGCCACCTCCTTGAACATGGTAGGAGCGACAGTTGGAATGTTGACGTTCATGTGTAGGTCCATTTAAAAGGACATACATAGGGCAGGGACTCACAGCATGGATGTAAATGGGAGATTTACAATATATGATCGACAGAAATTGTCGACTTTGTTGCATCGACCATACAACCTAATTAATATGTATAAGTCGACATTATTTGTCTCGGAAATCACTGTTCACGTAAGTGATTTTCATGTTTTTGATAGTAAACCATTGGAGGACTATTTATGAAGATCCTGTTGAATATGACAAATATGCTGAATGAAAATACTTAAAAAAATCCAAGTGAAGTGTTACTGAATGCAAAATAAATATGCTGAATGGACAGAAGAATGAAAATACACAGTAAGGAGCTCTAATGTAGATAATATGAAATGGGATGAAGTAACAGCCAGAAAAACTGAGACATTAAGAAAAGCTCATACATGGAAAATTATGTTCCCAGACACAGTATCTAACTTCTGGCTGAAGGTATTAGTATCTTTACACAATGATGTATTACTGCTGCGGTGGTGCAGTGGTTAGCATTGTCACCTCACAGCAAGAGGTTCTCTGGTTTGATTCTTGCTGGAGCTCCTTCTGTGTGGAGTCTGCATGTCCTCCCTGCAGTTGAGTGATGTTTAAGGACATGCAGGTAGGTGCATGTGTGAATGGGTTTCCCTTCTTTGAAGGTTGGGTGTTGTGCTGGCACCTCAGCACTGTAAAAATCCACTGTCAATCATTAGCAGACTGGAGTTACGCTGTGGTGACCCCCTGACTGGGACAAAGACACAAAGATTTATCATTGAGTAAGAATTATTTATATGTACATCATAAACTCACAAAATAGTCAACAACAGAAAAAAAAAGCAATCCTCTTCCTTAAGAGTAAATCTGCAAGCCACCCTAAGAACTACAGACCAATTTACAAATTATATACTGGAACTGATGCAGACAGAGATTATAGTCATTTAGAAAAAAAACAATTTAGCAATAGTAAAAATGGTAACAAAAGAAAGATCTGGAACGGTGGATCATCTGTAGTAAAAATGCTATAATATAGTGCTGCAAAAAGGGAAAAATCTAAGTATAGCATGGATAGATTACAGAAATAATTGACAGCATCCCACATTCATGGTTAATGGAATGCTTACAGATGTATAAGATACACCATCCATTGACCAATTACACTGCAGTAAATGTGAAACAGTGGCAAACCACTTTGCTGCTGAGCCAATACAAAAGGGCACATTATTACCCCAAGGATAAAAGCACACACAAGCATATTCTATGGTAATTAAAAGGGCACATTATTACCCCAAGGATAAAAGCACACACAAGCATATTCTGTGGTAATTAAAAGGGCACATTATTACCCCAAGGATAAAAGCACACACAAGCATATTCTGTGGTAATTCTTTGTCAATGCTAATGTTTTGTCTTGCCCTTAACCAAGTAAGCTGTTTAGTTAACATATCAGGTTACAGTTTAATTCACAAAAAACAACCTTCTTTAAAGACATCGCATCTACTTTTTGTGGATGAATCAAAATCGGATAGCTCATCCGATGGGGAAAAGAAAGCAGGAGTGCCAAAGGGTTAAAACTTACTCAGATGATATAAGAATGATAAAAGAATGACATTTGGTCTTTATAAGTGTTGTGAAGCTCAAAAAAAAAAAAGCTGCAGTATCAAGAAAATATTAACCTGGGGAAGAAATGTGATATAAAAGAATCTGAGTAGGATGGAGTGAACAAATATTTAGATTAAAGGTTGGTAATAGAGCAGGAACAAATGAGAATAAAGCTCAGTAAGGAATACTTCAGAATACCAAAACTGAGACTGTGAGGTACCTTGATATCTAAGAATACAGTCCAAGTTATAAATTTGTAAGTCAGTTTGCTGTTCCTGTTCTAACTTACAATTTTGATGTGATTGACTGGCCAATTAAAGTATTGGATTCATTGGATACAAAAACAAGAAAAATGCTCCATGTTTATCAAATGATATATTAAAGTGACTGTAGACCAAATTTAACCATTTTTGCTCTGAAGAAGGTCTGGTCATTATTGAAATGAACTGTGTATGCAGATCTGCAATTGTGAATTTGGATACTTATTTGCTGCCTTCATCATTTCCAAACATAGTGAAAGTTATAAAACATGAGGAGAAGTTTGATAGAACATTTCTACAGGAAGGGCAAATTAGTTATAGCCTGGGGTTTGTTCCTAGATGTCAGAGCTGTTTTCACTATTAATTTTAGTCTTCTAAAATATTCCTTACTAAATTTTATTCACATTTATGCAATACAAATGCCTTGAATCAGCTGGTCAACCCCCACACAAGATGTGAAATATCTTGGACTTAGTATTAACCAACATGAGTGACCATTGCAGAAACCCTTCAGTGTCACCTCCTTGGTCAGATCTGACCAAAATGTGTCACTTTCAAAGTCACCATCTCCCCCGACACCCCCCCCCCCAGCTAGAGTCAAACAAAAAAACATCTCCAAAACTGATTACAGCCTCCTGAGGGAAGGTATAAACACCTTCACAGCCCCACCCCTTCTGTACGAACTGGCACAAATGTCCAAATCTACACCAAAGTACTTTACAAGCATTTATATAGTGGCATGGAATCAGGAATACCCGACAGGACAAAATCACCCTCCTGAAGGAAGAGTAAACCTGCCTGGTGGACATCTGCAATAAATAAACTCTATAATAAAAGAAAAAAAAATGTTGTCCAGGAGCAAGAAGGAGCAGGTGCCTAATTGGAAGCAATCTTCCCTTAGCCTGAACAAACAAATAAGAGCACTAGTGAAATCCTTCAAAGCAAACTTCGAGTCCAACTGGCCGCATATACTAAACACTATCATAAGGCTTTCTTCACATATGTCTGCAATCTCAAAGGAAGCAATCAGATCTGCTCAGACTGGTGGTCAAGGACACCACATACATAAACACTGTAGATATAGCCAACTTACTGGTACACAGGTTCAGTGAAACTTCTCCCCTCTGTCGCCCATCAGTAAATCAGGACATGCCCAGCACTTTCTCCACTACCCTTATCTCTAGGGAGCAAGTCATCACTGCCCTCTCAAAGGTAAAAAAATACAGCCTCCATGGGACCCGATAACATCCCAGGCTGCATCCTACATGAACTCAGGCAGGAACTCACAGCACCATTAGGCACCCTATTCAACCAAAGCCTCAGTTCTGGCTTTGTCCCAGCCAAGTGGAGGACAGCCACTGTCATCCCTTTACACAAAGCTGGAGCATCCACCGAGCGAGGAAATCATAGACCCATCAGACTAACTAGCCTGATCTGCAAGGCCATGGAGCAGATTATTATGGATCTCATTAACAAGGACATTGACAACCTCCAAACACTCAATCCCACACATTTTTGTTTCATCAAGAGAAGGTCATGCCTGTTAAATTTGGTTGACTTCTTTGAGACAGTCACCAAAGCCATGGATGAGGAGAAGTTGGTGCATACTGCCTACCTTGACCTGGTCAAAGCCTATGATACTATTCCCAACTTGGGTATAATAGATAAACTCTTTCAACTAGGCATCAATCTCTATGTTACCAGATGGTTAGCAAACTGTCTCACTGATAGAGCCCACCTAGTCAAAACAGGAGAAGCTACCTCAAGCAATAGACCTGTAAGAAGTGGCATACCCCAGAGATCGGTCTTGCAGCCTCTGTTGTTTGGGATATACTTTTCTGAGGTGCAGGCCCAAACCAATGGCCTATGGCTGAACAAGTTTGCAGATGACTGCAAGCAGGGCACTGTCATCAATTCCACATGTGAACTGGACATCCTCCAGAGGGTCTCACCCAAACAAATGAGTGGTGCCAGAAATATGGTCTCAAACTGAATGCTAAAAAATGCATCATCATCCCCTTTGGGGAAAGTAATGTCCTCACAACTTATCACATTAATAAGAAGGTTCTAAGCAAGAAATCAGTCGTAAGGGACTTGATAGCAACCTGTCTTTTGACCACCATATTGCTGCCATTGTACGGAAAGCTTTCTACATGGCCACCTCATTATGAAGGGTATGTCATCCCAGGACAAGGAGGTCATAACATCCCTGTATTCTTCTCTTATAAGACCCATTATTGAGTACAATGCCCCTTTCAGCATGTACCTCACAAAACACATGCAGCAGCTGGAAAGACCACAGAGGTTCTTCACCAGGAGAACCCAGGGCCTCAAACATCTACCCTACACAGACAGGCTAAAAGCCCTACCCCTCTACTCATTTTCATACTGACACTTCGGAGGTGACCTCTGTCTAGCATATAAAGCAATCTCAGACTCCACTTTGATGGGACTGCTGCATATCCGTAATTCAAGCTCCACTCAAGTAACCTGCATGTGCGACCGCAACCTGGTCAGTGACATCAATATGACTAGGCAGGAGAGATTTGTGTCCCAGAGACTCCCCCATCTGTGGAATAGACTCCCTCTCCACATCAAGCAGAGGACCTCATTATCATTTCTTAAGTGTGACCTAGATAACTGCATGGGGGACAGAAAATACACCCCTGGGATTTCACCTCTGATCCTGTTGTATAGGGGCATTGGGTGCTGACTTGTCAGAACATTAGCTAAATTCTTGGCTAGGCTTGTAACAGCCTCAGGACCAATAGCCTAGTAACTTTCTATGATCCTATGATCCTCCTCCATTTCCTCTGGGCATTTTGTAGATAGTTCCACTGCATCTTCCAGTGCCACATTCTCTTCAGTTTCATCCTGTGTCTTCGTTGCTCTTTAATATGGGAACTCACTGACCTATCACCCCACAACACTGGCTGTGTCTGAGTCACCACAGTTTCCTTTTGAAGTCCAACTGAACGTTTGTACTGGTCTCCTATAGAAGGCTCCAAAGTATCTTCAGTACTTACAGTATGGAAGTGATGAATGTTCAATGAGTTCAAGTTGCCATTGGCCAAAGAGGTCAGGTTTTCAGCCATTCAGCTCATTATAGCAGTGATGGTACGGTTCATCCATGCATGGGATGCCAGTAGCATGTGGTGCCAACTTTGTATAATCTATTCCAGGCATCAGCTTTGTACTGTAAGCTGGTATAGTCCTTCTGTAGGAGGCTACTACTGTATATTTTATGGAGGACATCCAGTAAACTCTTGGACTGCTCCTCCTACCATTTCTATGTTCTAAAAGGAGTACTACACTCACCTTCTTCAGCCATATTTTTCTCACCCTCAATGATCTCAGGGAGAAAAATGGCAGGGAATTAGTACCCCAATTACTTTTTGCGTGTTTCAGCTTTTGCACAAACACTAGCACTGATGGGCACCTTATTTGTGCAATTGATGGCAAAATAATAAATGTAGGTATTGTATTAATATTGTCCCAAAGGCACTTTAAAATGTAAAACATAGCAATAGTCCATCCTATTTGATGCTGAAATTAAATGCTCAGCAGAGATTCCATCTTCAAGATGATTAAAGATAGTGTGACCACTGTCCCAAGGTTCCATCTGTAGACTGTGTAACGTTCATCTCTCATACTGTTGAAGAAAGAGGCAACATGTAGAACACTTACTAACAGCTTACCAATAACTAATAACTACACCCAGGAACCTGACAGCATGGCTCAAATGTGTCATGTTAGACTTACAATATGTGATCTTGTTGAATTGATATTATTTAATGGAATTGTACATGGAAATCAGTTTTAAAAAATGCTAATACTTGAATGTGTGTCAGACCCTTTTAATGTGGTGATGCTAGCGACGTGGCTCTTTAAAACTATAATTAAGGAACATTACATATAATAAGGTAACCTTTGAGGAATGAGTATGACAATGTCCCACTTTCTGTATTCTGGGCATCCTGTGCATGTGGAGAGCTCACTGAAAGGCATCGTGCACAACTCAACACAATAGTTATCAGTTTGTTCACCACGCAAATTTAACAATTCAGAAATATTAATGAGATGACTCCTAATGAACATATGCTTTGCACCCAGAGGGAGTAATTTCTATTAAGAAAGACAGACTAGAGCAACAGATCATCATCTTACAATAAAAGACAGACTTTGCATGACTCCAGAAACCTACTACCATCAATTGTTGATACATGCTGCCATTATCTGCTTATATTAAAAGTATGTTGTTCTTTTCACACCCTACCGCTTTGTACAAGCATAGGTTTTTCTGTGCTATTTACTGTAAGGTCTACAAGTGTGGTTTAGTTTTTAAGAGTATAAATATGTATTAGAAACAGCTCTCTGTTCAGTAGATTGGAAGTATACTGAACATAGTGGAATGCAATCACTTTACTGTAGGTTGGAGGAACGGTAAAGTTTGCCAGACAGCATTGTAATATTGTGTATCTTAGACATATTTGATTACACCTTAAGAATGTGCACAGAGTTTATGGTATATGATCACTGTGCTTCTTACTTTGCATGCATGTAAACCTGCACTCACATTCTGGTAGTTTTTGGTTGGTGAGGTGGGTGATCATGCTTAAGACATGATAATGCCTGGCATTCAGTTAAAAAATGTTTTGTAGATATATGTATGAAGTGTAGCAGCTTGACTATTATTATTGTATTACAACAAAACCACTTTTTGACAGGTGCTACCGAGCACAAAAAATAATATCTGCTGTGTGCTGCTTGCAACATTGTCTTGGAAGTATTATTATTGTATGTACTTTAGGATTTGTAGCACCTATGTGAAGCTACAGCTGTTAATTCCAGACTTTTCTATGCCAGCAGAAAAAGGACAAAGAAATTTATACAGAAACCCTGGGATTCATGAAGCTCGGCGCAAGGATGCTTTTAGCCTTGCGCCGAGCATCCTCAATACAAAAGGCGCAGCAGCACCATATGAATATGTATGAGGGCACGCCACCACACCCACGATGTGCACAGGAAGCATGTGCGAGTACAGGGGGCGTACACAAGTGCTCTATGGAGGTGTAAACATGCCCTGACAGCTGCACAACCTAGTATGCTTACTATTAGAGGCCGCCTCTAATAGTAAGCTAGTAATTCAGTGCCCGCAGATACCAAAATGTATGCTAAGCATACAAGAGAGTCCACGAACAGTGAAATAAAAACAAAGTAATAAACACAAAAGCACATAGTGCAATATAGAGCCCTGTCCCTAGAACTTTCACAATTAGATTCCCCGTGTCCCTATTTTACATTTGTATTGCTGCAATATCAAAAGAGTTAGGAAAGCATAGCGTGTTTGCGCATTGCTGCTCTCCGCAGATCATAGCTTGCACATCAACATCATTCAAATAGAGAAAAACATGCAAAATCAACATAAATGTCAGTAGTGTAGTGGGTAGAGCATCTGCCTAATTAACTGGCATTCATGGTTCAAGTCCAACTATAGCACATATCATTTTCCCTGTGGAATGAATGTTGTTTTGCTGTAAAACTGACATAATAACATGTAAGCGTGAACTTGAGTATTGCATTAGATGTTTAACCAAATCCATTCAAACAAAGTGGTACTGTCATAATGAATATAGCACAAGTAAGCAGGTGTAAACACAAATAAGCAGCAGTAAACATATATAAGTACCATTAAGCAAGTGTGAGTGCGCTTGCGCAGGTGTAAGCAGTGCCCAGCATAGGAAATGTATATAAGTACCTACACATAAATAATATATGTATGTATATATATGTATATATATATATATATATATATATATATATATATATATATATATATATATATATAGATACACAGACATATATATATATATATATATATATATATATATATATATATATATATATATGAAGAATGAACGTCGTAACAATAAAGCATAGAAAAGGAATGAGAGGAGAATCAACAGCAACTCAAGTGTTATATAGTGCTGTCAGCGTATGTCATATCAAGCTAGGCAGAAGTGAGCAAAGCACTGCTACTCACACCACAGGTAGGATATTACCAGTGGGAGTAACATTGTTGACCTGCTAAGTGTACTTTTAAAACAATCAGAGGGTAGTTCCTGGTGGGACTATCCAAAAATCGATAGGATGATTGGACCTCCGACCATTACACAAGCAAGGGCAGGTATGTTCAAGGACCAAATGGTGGGAGAGCCTGATAATACATGTGTTGGGACAACATATGTGTAGGGCTCCTAATGCTCTGGAGAAGGCAATGTGTGGAGGTGTGTAATAGCTGCGATAGCAACTGGACAATAGATGGTATGCGTGTATGTAGAAGTCGTGTGGGACGGAGGAACTATGGGTATGAAATTATGGATCCAGGCATGTCAGGATTGGATGCACTGGTGCTAATTGGACCGCCCGTGGAGGTCAGCGAGCTCATTATAAGTATATATGCATACACACATGCATACACCTGCATGTAGAAGTACATTCGCTGTAACACATTCATTCCATTTGCAGACATAAATAACATGAATGTGCCCTTACATACCTCAACAGTAGATAGAATAATAGGTTGTGCATAAGAGGGAAGGGACGAAACCGTTAAAACGCAGAAGTGTGTACAATGTCCGAAGTCAGTTTTGTGCTCTAAATATCAAATGTGAGGACTGTCTCACACATGGAATCATTCCTGTGATCTGCCTGCTATGGCAATGCCAATTACTACACCGGTGTATTTGTAAAAGAATCACGCCGAACTCGTACATAATTAGCTCTCATGTGTAACGTGTGCATTACCACATAGTCATACTGATCAATTCATTGTAGTGTCATGTTAACGGAAGTAAGAATGTAATGAAGTATAGAGTCTGATCTTGACATAAAGACATGTGTGTCCCATGTGGGACAACCCAAAAATTGTGAATAGTGTCCTAATGATCGCTCATGTCACCAATGTTTGTGGACTAAAACATTGGGGTTTCTGAGGATACGTGGAGTGAGTCAACCGATGGGATGGGTCTACAGGAGTAGTGAGTGGCCAATGTGTAGTGGTGTGGATACACTGTAAATCCAACTGGATAATGGATGACTGCAGTGTTAGTGATGTGTTTGGGTGGGTGTTTGGGGAACTAGGAGTTATGGGTATATGGGTATATATGCAAATGAAGCAGCACAGCAATAGTGGATTGGTTAGAGCATCCGCCTAACGAACAAACATTCACATTCAGAATCCCACTACAGCACATACCATTTTCCATCGGTAATCTGTATATGGACATATTTCGACATGTGTCCGCTGTATAACCTGCAAAATAACAATTATAAGTGGACTTGAGCGAAGTGTCAGTGTCATAATGAATAAGGCAGTAGTAAGCATATATAAACATCAGTAAGCGTGTGTAAGTGCATTTGCGTGGGGTTTGCATTGCTTTACAGACACATATATATATACATATATATATATATATATATATATATATATATATATATATATATATATATATATATATCTAAATATATGTATAAATAAATAGTTATATATTTTTATATATATATATATATATATATATATATATATATATATATATATATATATATATATATATATATATATATATATATATATATATATATATATATATATATATATATACATATATATATATATATATATATATATATATATATATATATATATATATATATATATAGATATAGATATATATATATAAATATATATATATATGGTTGCAGACATATACATTTACGTATAAATATATATATATATATATTTATATATACATATAAAGTTATATTTATATGTACATATATACATATATATATATATATATATATATGTGTGTGTGTGTGTGTGTGTGTGTGTGTGTGTGTGTGTGTGTGTGTGTGTGTGCGTAGATATGCACAGATATACACATAAGATAGGAAACAGCACACACGAATGACATATGTTCACAGGCTATGCCAATGGAAGTGAGGGTCCCAAGCAAGAAACATGAAACACGTAGCATCAACCCCCCCCCCCCCCAGCTAGACCGGTGAAACATACAGATACACAATAAAAGTAAACACACCACTGCATCCCAGACCACAGGGAGGATACCAAGTCTAATCTTGAAACAAAGACATCAATGTCCCTTGTGGGACACCCCAAAAATTACTGATCATTGGAGTCAGTTCCTGTCATGATTCATCAAACCAGGCCATAGAAGTACATGGACCAGTAGGTTGTGCAAGCCTGATAACCCATGGGTCGACACAACGTACGACATGTGTCCTGACACACAGAGTGTGGGCAGTGTGTAGTGGTGTGTTTATACCCCACCTGCACCCACAGTAAGGATGAGTGCTGTAGTGGAGGGGCAGGTGGGGGAACTATGGGTATGCAATTTTGGGCCTAGGCGTGCAGGTGTTGGCTGGTGCAGTCATATTAGGACCACCCTGAGGATGTAACTAATATTCTGAAATGGGCATAGCTTACACCCATACCTCTCAACCCCTAAAAGCAACTCCACTGGACAGGACATAAACCGTTGGGAGAACAAATAGGGACCATACCTTTCAACTGTCCCTGACTTCAAGGGATGTCCCTGAGTTTGACTCAAATTCTAACCTGTCCCTCTTAATCCCTCCTAAAATCACTGACTTTTGTAGGAAAGGTGGTGAATTACACGTAATGACTAACGACAAAAATGAACAGTCATAAACTTCATTTACCTCAGAAAATGTGTATTAATTCATATGCTCTGAGTCTGTCAATGTGTCAGGTTAATAGCACTAATATTTTAATTGTGTCCCTGATTGTCCCTGATGTTGTCATGACATGTCCCTGATTTAGGTGATATTTGTCCCCAACCGTTTGAGAGGTCTGATAGGGACAAAAAGCACATATTCCACTTACAACCTTAGAAAGATGATAGAATAATAGGTATGCAGTAGCATGACTCGACTGAAGGATGTGGGTTCCAAAACCCAAGTACTTCTCTATATTTAATGGTGTCAGTTCCCATGTATTAGCCAGACAGGTGCAGATTGTAAGAGGAACACACCAATAGTATGAATCAAACTCTGGACAGGCCTTGGATTCTGTACAGTCGAATGGCATGCTTACACACAATGGGCAGCCATTCCCGATACTGTAGGCATGTAATCCGATGTAACAGACATCTCAAGATAATATCGTAGTCTTCACTCCCACCCAGGGGTGTGAGTGTCAGATACGAACATCAAATGCAGTGCATTGACAAGTGCGGGAGCAGGTGTAAGCCTGGTTGGCCAGCAGTATGCGAGTATCACACTGTTGAAGCAATGTAGAGGCTAACTGAGTGTAAGAAACTGTAGCCGGAGGTTAGCATGGCTTAGCTCCGTGCAAACACGTGCACACCCGCTCACATCTGCTTTAAAGTGCCTTAATCACTCTGTACCCAACAGCTCGTGTTCTGGCCAGCAACAAAATAAACAGCCTCTGCAAGGCTAGAACACAGGACCCTGTACATCACAGTCATAGTAGTAAACCACTGCGCCATGATAGCAATACATATAAAATAGGCATCAGCAAACTAATCCTCACAACAGGGAAACAAATCAAATATGTGAACTGAATTTATGTACAGTGTTCATAGGTTCATAGGTTCATAGGTTCATACTAGACTATCTGCCCTAGGGCATTTATAAGCCTAGCCAGAGTGTGTTTGGCTTTCGCCACCCATTTTAAATTAATTTTGCTATGCCTTTTTTTGAGGTTAGTATACTGTGCCTCTGTCTAACAGTGACACAGAAGTGATAGCCGGGGTAAACCTACGATCTCGCATCCACTCATCAAGATTCCTCTTGAAGAGAGTCAATGTGGGACTCTGCCTAACCTGGACTGGGATTTTATTCCAGAGTGAAGGGAGCCTCTGGGTTATGAATCTGTCCCTCCAGCATGTCCTATTTATTTCAGTGCTGAGGTTCAAGTCTCTCGAGTGCATAGCTCGATGGGATTTGGATTTTCTGAGGTGCAGCATGTCCATTAATTCCGGGTTGGACATGGCTTTATACATCAGGCACAGATCGCCTCTGAGCAGGCGGTATGCCACTGAGTAGAGCTGGAGTTTCTTTAACCGGGCAGCCTATGGCATCTGTTTGAGCCCTTTGATCCTCTTGGTGAGGTACTTTTTGGGTCTTTCCAGTTGATGCAGGTGTCTGGTAAGGTACATCCCAAAAGGGGCATTGTACTCAATTATGGGCCTGATGAGGGATGAGTAAAGAGGCACGATGACCTCCCCTGATCTAGATGTGAATCCCTTCATGATTAGGTGGGCTATATAAAATGTTTTTCTAACCACTTTGGCCATGTGGTTGTCAAATGAGAGATTGCTATCAACTTGGGTCCCCAGGTCCCTAATTACTTCTTCCGTACTTAATGGATTACCACCTATGTTGTAATTTGTGGGCACTTGGTTTTTGCCAAAGGGGATGACTATACACTTTTTGGCATTTAGCTTGAGGCCATGGCTCTGGCACCAGTTGTCTGTTTCTATGAGGCCCTTTTGGAGGATGCTTGTGTTTGCTGGAGAGTTGATTATGGTGCCCAGTTTGCAGTCATCTGCGAACTTGGTCAGCCACAGTCCTTCCGTGTTGGCCTGTACCGCCGAGAAATATATACCAAACAAGAGAGGTCCCAGGACTGAGCCTTGTGGGACACCACTTGTAACTGGTTTGGAGTCTGACATGGCTCCAGCAATTCTAACCATGTGGGTTCTGTCCTTGAGCCAGTTTGCAACCCATCTAGTGACATAGGGGTTTATATTTAAGCTGGTGAGCTTATCTATAATGCCCGAGTGGGGTATTGTATCGAAGGCTTTTGCGAGGTCCAGGTAGGCTGTGTGGACCACCTTCCCCTCGTCAATGGCCTTGGTGACTGTTTCAAAGAAATCGACCAGGTTTAAGAGGCAGGATCTGCCCTTAACAGAACTAAACTGGGTAGGATCCAGTGTCTGTAGGTCCCGAATATCTTTATTTATGAGGGGTATGATCCTTTCCATAGCTTTGCAGACCAAGCTAGTCAGGCTTATGGGGCGATAGTTAACAGGATCCTTTGAGGCACCACCTTTGTGGAGAGGGACCACTGTTGCTGTATGCCACTCTTTGGGTAAATATCCTGTAGTAAGGCTAAGACTGAACAGTAGTTTTATGTTTGGGTTTAGCTCTTCTTGGAGTTCATGTAGGACGCAGCCCGGGACACCATCTGGTCCCATTGATGCTGTGTTTTTGGCTTTGGAGAGGGCGGCTCTTACCTGAGCATCTGAGATGTCAGGGGGGCAGCACTCTGTTGGGATAGATATTTGCCCTTTTGGTGGTGAGGGGGGGGGGAGTTTGCACTGAACCTGTCAGCTAGGATATTGGCAATGTCTGTGGGCTCGGTGTATTTTTTGTCATTTTGGACTAATTCTGAGCATATCTGGGAATTCCCACCCAGGTTCCTAACTTAACTAAAGAAAGCCTTGTGATTATCCTTAGTGTCCTGTGCAATTTTTCTCTCATAGCTGGCCTTAGACGATTTTATGAGTGCCCGTAGTTTTTTGCTAATACTGATCAGAGATGACTTCCCTTTTTGGGATTTTGCTCTATCATGTAGTAGCTTCCTCCTTCTATTGTATAGTTTGTTTATGACTGGGGTCCACCAGACAGGACGGCTGCCTTTGGAGGATTGGGTCTTGGTTTTATTTGGGATTGCATGATCCATGCATTCCTGAAGGTGTTCATAGAATGCGTTTATAAAGGATTCTGCGGTCTGGGCCGTATTTTCCACAGGCTCGGGGGCTTTGAAGGATTCCACCTTGGTTTTGAGGTGTGTGAAATTTGCTTTAGAGAAGTTTTTCACTGTGGTTTTCTGGGCAGGGGGTGGGGTCGGGATGTGAATTAACTTGTGTTCTGATGAAGTCGGATTAAAGACGAAACCTAGGTCAAAATTCGTGACTGTATTCATTCACTTGGTATTGTTCTGGTTGCTTCCTAGAGTCAAACTGCTGGTGCATTTATTTATCGTCGGGATGTGAATATCCAGTGAGATTAGTTTATGGTCTGATCTTACCAGTGAGGGATACACTTCTGGTCTGGAGCATAGTGTCCCCATGTTGGTGATGATCAGGTCCAGTATGTTTTCCCCTCTTGTGGGAGTGGTAACAAGTTTTTCCATAGCATTTGAGTTTATAAATTCTAGGAACCTTTGGGCTAGGGTGTTGGAGCTAGAGTAATGCTCCCAGTCTATGTTTCGGTAGTTGAAGTCGCCCAATATAATGGTGTTTGGAGAGACCTTCATATTTTCCAGTATTCTCAGGAAGGCCGAGTGGGGTTCCTGTGTTTGGGAGGGTGGTCTGTAGCAGGCTATCAACTGGAAGGCAGTTTTATCCACTGTCAGTTGCACATGGATAGTCTCTGATGCTTCGTGCTGTGCCACCAACCTGGAGGTGTGGGTATCTGTGATGAATATTGATACTCCCCCTGCTTTTGTGGTTCGGTCCAAGTTTTGTGGCTGAAAAACATGGTATGAGGTATAACCTGGTAGTGCTGGGGTGCTCTCGGGAGCCTTGAACCAGGTTTCTGTTACTGCACAGATATCGATGTTCTCCATGCTAAGGAGAGTTTCGAGTGCATGCATCTTGAGGTTTAGACTTCTGGAGTTGAGTAGCATTACTCTTAGTTTTTTATCCCTTGTCATACCTATGGAGGTGGGTTTGTCTTTTGAGCTTTGCCTAAAAAAGGCACTATGGGGGTGGCAAGAGCCTTTGCCAATATCCGAAAGCCCAGGGGTGACAGGTGCAAGCCGTCCCTAGCGAAGCATCGTGGCTTGTCGAGCATGTCATCCCAGGAAGACAGGCATTGGATCCCCTTTGAATGACACCAATACTTAAGCCAATTGTTGAAATTGATCATCTTGTCTTCATATTGTGGCATCATTCTTGGTGAGGGTAAGATGCTACTCAAGGTCAGGGTCATACTGGCCTGGGCTACATGCTCAGAGAGCTCCTCTATGTCTCTTTTCATGTAGTCCAGGGAGGTACGTCTCAGGTCATTCACACCAGCATGGACAATGACTGAGTCATATTTGTACTTGCCTTGGAGTACCTGAGTGCTTGTGTTATGTGGCAGATCCTAGTGCCCGACAGACAGCTCACCGTGACCTTCTCCTTGTTCAGCCTGGTGAGCGGGACATCAGTGTGCCTGACGATAGAGTCACCTATTACAAGTGTATCAGCTGTGTTGTTTAGCCTTAAGGGCTTTGACTGTTCAGCACACTGGCTTTGTGAGCTATGTGTTGCACGTGTTTTGTTTTGGGGTAGCGGTTGCTTGGGTGTCTGCTTTGGAGGTCTCTGCTGCTTAGGCAGATTTTTATTTAGAGCCTCCAAGTATGTTTTTGTGTGTTTATGTGTTTGGTTTGCTGTCGTGGTTTCCTTCTCCTCCTGACTGATTACACCAGTACTGAGTTGAGAGAGCTTAGTCTCCAGTTTGGCTATATGGTTGCATCTCTCACATGTGTTGGAATTTGTTGGGAGGAGGAGAGGGTTGTCTGTCTACATGAGGCAGTTGTAACATTGCCTCAAGATTCCCAGATTCACCAGCTGGACCGGAGAGGAGATTGACAACTGACCTTTGGACATGCTAGAATAGTATTGGTAATTCCTTTATAATTGAAAAAAGGGCCAATTGGGGAACAAAGTACTCGAGGGGAGTTTGTGAGGGTGTAGTGCTTTTAAATTTTTAGTGCTGACTTATATAATTGCTTTCGTGAGCAAGTGCCAGGCTTTAGAGTGGGAATAGGGTGTTTATTATGAGAACTAGATCAGTTCTAAGGGAAAAAGTGAAGAGCAGACTTTGTGGAGCCGATAATGGTTTAAACCCAATTAAGCAGCACTGCCCGATGCTGTGCTATGTGCAAAATCGTGCAAAGCCGCGCTAAAGCGGGTTTTATACAGGGGGACTTGAAAGAGCTAGAAATTGGCCCAAAACGGCCAATAGACTACCAGATTCTTGTGCTGGGAACACTCCTCCAGGGATAGATAGGCTGCTCCAAGCTCCCCACTGCCACTGGTGAACAAAGAAGCCTCCCTTTATCCAAAAAAGGAAATGGACAACACAGGAACTTTCCAAAAGTCCAGAATACAGCAAAGCCTGTATTTGGACTACTCTAGGTCAGGAAAGACGGGAAACAAGGATAATTTTTTTTTTTTTTTTTTTTTTTTTTGCAACAAACAGCAGGAAAATGCAATAAATATGTAACACAGGCTAGCGCACTTGAGTGTGTAGCCTCAACAGGTAAATGCAACAAACAGGACAAACTTTAAAAGTGCAGGTGCAAAAACAACTTTAAACAGTTTAAAACAGTTCAAGAAGCAGAAATACTATAACAGTGACCCTCAGGGTATATCATATTTAGACACTTTTATTTATATAGAGAATGACCAGTTATGTTCTAAAATATATAGGAAAAGTACATTTAATAACACATACCTCGAATACACTAGCAGTCACCCATACAAACAAAAAGCTAGTGTAATTAAGGGTCAATGCATTAGGGCAGCTAGGATGCCTTCCGAGTATAATGAAATGGTTAAAGAACTTGATTTTATAGGTAATATGTTTCACAAAAGAGGATACCCCAGTGTACTTATTGACAATACTATAAAATATGTAAAAAACGAATGGGGTAAAATTTATCAACCACTTTTAAGTAGGGGAAAGGGGAACTTGCAGCACAAACCCAATACAGCTCCTTTAAATCAAAATCAATTTCAGCGGGCATGCATATTGCAATTTGGAAATGCCGTAAAAGAAATTAAGGATTTAATAACCAATAATTGGAACATTTTAAAATCAGAGGAAAATATAAGCAAAATAATAGGGGAATATCCCACATTCATCTATAAGACAGGCTTCAACCTCAAAATTAAATTTGAAATGAAGAATAACAAAGTAAGGAATGGAATTAGGGAGGGGGGTACCCGGAAATGTGGAAAATGTAATCAATGTCATGCCATTATGGAAGGGGCTACACTTAAGCTGGAGAACATCACTCAATCATATTTAAAATTTCAGAACAGTAATTGCAGAACTCAACACGTGGTATACCTAGCAAAATGCATAAAATGTACCTGTTTCTATGTGGGCAAAACAGACAGATGTTTAAGGAACAGGATTTATGATCATGGTTATTGTATAAAGAAAAAAGATGAAACCAATGCTTTGTACAGACATTTAAGTGCAAGTCCAGGATGTGTTGAATTTAAATTTGCCATACTAGAACAGGTGAGAATGAACCCTAGGGGGGGATGTTTTACCAAGAAATTAAATGAGAGAGAAACAAAATGGCAAATATTATTAAATGCCACAGTGCATCCAGGAATAAATGATGCTATATCCATTAGAGCCATACTGGAATCCAAAATGTGATTGAGGTTGATTGTATTGTTCACAGAATTTTAGTACCGAGGAGGTTTTACATAACTTTGAAACATATAGATGTATAATTAATTAAGTTATTGTACTATTTTTTATTGTATATACATTTTTAATAATTTTGCACTTAGCACTTTAAAAGGGATGGGGTTGAGAATTAATTAGTTGATTAGAAGGACGTGTTTATTTGTTCATCATTCTATTTAAGCATCAGTGAATATTTAGTCACAGTTCTGATGAAGTCTATATCATAGATGAAAACGCTTAACTATTACAGTATTTATATTTTATTCGTCAAATAAAGTCTTTTATCTTATACCTAGTGGCTGATTTTTTAATCCGGACACCCCATTCAGCAGAAGTATTCAGTTTTTCATTATTGTTTTTTTTCTACTGAGGTGTTGAGTTTTTACTAATTGCCTAGCCTGTGTATACTATGGATAGGTATGGCTAAATATCACTGTACTTCTCTGACAACTGCAGACGAGCGTGCTGCGAACCAGCAAGCCTATGATGCTAGGCTGCAAAGGATGCATTGCGAGGCAGGTTAGTAAATAGCCTGCACGTACTGTCATAACAAATAAATGTAAGAGCCTCAGAAAGTGTCGTACCAGTATATAGAATAGTGTAATATGCTGCGAATAAAGGTGTAACCCCTGCATTGCTTCTGTTTACTCTGCAGTCATATGTTGTTGTACTGTTGCAGTTATTACATAGTACTGTTGTAGTAAGCAGTGTTACCCACACTGTGGTATGCAGATAACATGTGTATGAAGTGCTGTATAACAATGTCGGAAGTGCAAACAGGTCAGTCATATTAGACAAAATACATTGCAAAGCCTCCCAATAATTGCCTGATAGCATAGTATACAGTGATTTTAACTATAATGCTTTTGTCACACACAGCAGGGCTTTGGATCCCAGGAGCGCTAGTAAGTTGTATGCATAATCATTCCACACAACTGCACAGTCTGTTAGAATGTTCAGAGAGAAAGCTGTATGCATATTTACACTTAACAACTGTACAGATTTTGCTAGAATGCTTAAATAGAGAGTAGTAGGCATATTTATACCCCTCAACTGTTCCAGTCTGCCCAGTATGTCCTGATAAATGGCCCACATCACCTGCCTTTTGCCCTGTTCCCCTGACAAATTAGTGTGAAGATCCAAGAAATGTAGGCAGCTGTTAATGACATATAACTGATAGTCAGACTTGTACATAGTCAGAGAATGTACACTCAAACATACCTGTCATCCCAGCATCTCACCCAAAGTGTATGAGAGTAGTCTCAACACATGTTGCATTAACACCTGCATCTTGTCAAGCCTGTACATAAGACACAGGTCCCGTACATACTAATCTACAAGCATGCCATTGTACTATATAATGCCATTGGGTAGTGTATAAATACATGTAAGGGACAGACCACTGCAGTGACTATGAATGTTGTGAAAACCACAAGGATTTATTAGTTGTTAATTGAACTCTCCCTCTCTCACCCCTACCATATGTGCACAAATAACCAATTTGCATAACTCATTTGGTATGTTTACACTCCTAACCTTTGTTTGGACATATGTCCTATTGGTTTATAAATATTCACATCTGTTTCTATGCATGTGCCATGTTAAAACACTCCCATATTGGTGGCCTGCTACCATCAATGAAAGCTGCATGTTGTTGTAATGGCCACAGTTTACCCATATATGCATGTGTTCTGCCTGCTCTGCAACAATTTATATCTGGTGCCCTGGGTAATGGGAATACCTATGCATGCTGTTATAACTAATTGTGAATGCTGTTGACTATTACTAACCCATATCTGCCTTAAACATGCTACAACATAGCTTGTATGGAAAGGTTGGTCCCACCGGACCCACCTGTCCCACCTCACCTGGCCATGGCACTGGGCACCAGCACATCTGGGGCTCAGCCTGGGACCTCCTCATCTGTTGGCCCTGCACTACCTTTGGGTGGAACCACCTCAGGGGATGGGCCTCGACCACCCTGGGAGTGGGAGCTAACAGGAGCCTGTCACCCGTGGTACAGTCCAGGCCGTGGTGCGTAGGGAGCTCAACAGGGAGATTCGAGACCGCCTATGCCAGCTTGAGGGCCAAGTGGCACAACTAGAGGGTGAGCCTGCCCCTCCTAGACAGCCCCCAGCACAGCCACCTTCAGAGTTGTGAAGGTGCAGAAGTGGTGACTGCCCATGGTAGGGGACTTCAGTCCCACTGTGTCCATTGGTGGGCTCATGGGCTTGCGACTTCCAAACACCCCTCCCCATCCAAGGTATTCCCCCCACATGTGTCATAAACCGCCCCTGTACATGCCTTGTTTGTCTTGTCTGTCATCCTATCCAACCTATCCTCCCTGATCATAGTGACTATCCTTCCCCAATACCCCAGTCTCAGCTAAGCATAAAAGAAAAAAAAGCAATCTGTTTCCGCAAAAAAATCATGCCCCATACATAGCTGTCCATTTCACACACATGTGCACTGGGCACATGTAAATGTTTCTAATTGGCATCACAATATACTATCGTTGTCCTAACTCCTCTTTCAGGGTTGAGGGTGTCCAAATGGCCCTCCAAATTTATTGCATATGCACAGCTGTTGCTGTAGAAGAAATGGACAGCTATGGACCTTCCCTACACCCTTCCTGCAAATCCCTAGCTATTTTCTCTACTGTCTTTCCCTTTTTGTGGCCCTTTTTCACCACTTTCCTATCAACCCTTTTTTTCTTTTCTTTTAAAGAAATTAGCATGGGGATAAGCGGGAGCAAGCACTTTTAAGCAGCAGTGAGCGGGTTTCAGCCTGTTTGCGTGGGGGTAAGCATTGCCTACACAGGTTAAGCAATCAAGAAGGAAACTGAGTGTAAGGCACTGTCACCGAAAGTAACCACTGCTTACCTTCACGCAAACCCACGCACACCCACTTACAACTGCTTAAAAGTGCCTTAATCACTCCATATCCAACAGCCCTTGTTCTGCCCAGCAACAAAATAAACAGCCTTTGCAAGGCTCGAAACCAGGACCCTGCACACCACAGCCAATGTGATTTACCACTACGCCATGGCAGATATACAGACATTGGATGTTATCACAAACATATCACCCAGCAGTCATTCAACAGTATAGGAAATGTATTCCATCATGTAGATGTATGTGTTTATGTCCAGATATAGATACATACATATATATATATATATATATATATATATATATATATATATATATATATATATATATATATATCAAGAACATCCCATGTGACAACAAAGTATTAAAAAGGAATGAAAAGGGAAACACCAGCAACTCCTGTATTATGTAGTGGTATTGTCCTATGTAATATCAAGACTCCCTCAGACAGACATGTGTCATTAATACACGCAAGCATTTGTACATTGGCCATATATTTCATCTACATTAACAAAACAGTTCTTGTCCAATCATTATGTCAGAACAGTACTCTTGCATGGTGCTGTGTGCGACATCATCATCATGAAAAAGGTAAATGGGGTAACCATAGAGGGACCGGTAGTGTCGTGTGTACAATGGCATCATCTGCATCACATGTACCTGGAACATTTAGGCATCATGTGCATACCAGAATCGTGTGCCTGAGATAGAGAGGGGTGAGGACAACAGTAGTATGTTGTGATGCAAATTAAACAGGTTACATGTGTCCAGTGGACATGTGTTTGAAATGGACAGCTATGTATGGGGCAGATGTTGTTCTAGGAACAGACTGGCCTTTTGTTTCCATAAGATGAGAGTGGGATGTCAGGGAAGGAGAGTAGGTATGCTCGTGGAAGATCGGTTGGGTAGGATGACAGACAAGACAGCATACAGGGTCTGTATAGCCTAGTATGAACCTATGAACCTATATAAATAGAACGTGCTGGAGGGACAGATTCATCACCCAGAGACTCTCTGTGAACAAACAAAATCCCCGGTACATGCAGAGCAGAGCACCCCTCTCTGGCCTTGTTCATTCAAAAAAGGTGGTGGTGACCACATGAAACTATGGGCTAATGCCTATAAATGCCCTGGGCAGATAGGCTACCTATGACACATGTGGGAGGATACATCTTGGATGGGGAGGGGTGTTCGGCAGTCACAAGCCCATGAGCCCCCAGATGGAAACAGTGGGACGGAGGTCCCCACCCATGGGCAGCCACCACAGCACCAAAACAGCCGCAATGGTGGCTGTGCTGGGTGCTGTCTAGGAGGGGCAGGATCCCCCTCCAAACATGGCACTCTGCCCTTGGGCTTGCGTATCTGGCCTCAAAACTCCTTATTGAGCCCCCTATGCACCATGTCCGGGACTGTACGATGGCTGACAAGTTCCTGTCTGGACCTTTTCCCAGGGGGGACAAGCCCTATCCTCAGTGGCATTTCCACAAGAATGTTGTGCAGAGTCAACAGAGGTAGTGGTCCAAGGCTGGGCCCCAGATGTGCCGGTGCCTGGTGCCCTGGCCAGATGAAGTGGGACAGGAGGTTCTGCCGGGACATCCAATCCCATACAGCCTATGGTGTTGTAGTTTTAAACAGATATGGCTTAGTAATAGTTAACAGCATTCATGATTACTTATAACAGCATGCATAAATATGACCATCAACCCAACACAAGAGATGGCATACATGTGCAGAGGGAGCACAACACATGCATATATACTGCATGACATCTGCATAAAGCGTAAAAGACATGTGACTGCAGCTATGAACAGTGGCCCATTATTGGCATGTCACTGTGAGAACCTCAGACAGTGACTGTCATACCACTGTTTCATGTGACATATGTCCAATCAGGTATGCAATGGTGGTAGCTCTCATCACTATCGCCATGTACTGACTGCAATCCTCACACTATGCTTCTGCAGTTCACGGATATGCGTTCAGTGAGTAACACAAGAAACAAGTGGTTCCACACACTGACCAGTCCACAGATGGCCCTACAGATGGAGGTTCCTTCACAAACAGACCACTGTCTTGTCAGTTATAAAACATGCAGACTAGCCATTACCACATACAACCTGTTAAATTGGCAGTAGTCTCAATGAAGCATAGCTACACTTACATGCTGTAGTCATGTCTCGCACATCACCCTCCTGTCTCTAGGCTAATTTCCACTGTGTATGTTGTTTGACAAATATCCAGATATCAAACACCAGATCGAGGTTCCACTCACAGCGACTGTCATGGCCAAACACCAACATGATGATCCTAGATATTGTATTGTGTTTCCATGCAATTGGCTATGGGAACATCACCACAGCTGTTCCCCATGCAATCAGCTAGAGGAGGACTGCAATAGGTGCTGAGCCCATCACCTGATCATGACCATCACTTACAAAACACAAGCTGCTGCTGAGCAGGTGTAGAACTCCACATCCACCAGAGAGTGTGTGGGAGGGACAGACAGAGGCTAAGTACATCAGAGAAGGGCTTGGAGACTAAAACCTAAACATCGTCTGTCACACATCTACCAGTACAGGGGTTAAAACCCCTGACTGACTAGCCATTACTATTACACGTGCATACACTTACTCCATGTGCCACATAGCTGACATATTGCTGTGCTGTAAGAACATATATGTGTGCTGATGAGCGACATCTGCAACAGAGATATAGTAGACATACATTAGGTGTAGCATACATGGCTGTCCACATGAACAGATGTCATTGTCAGCACAACCACACTCTCTAAGGGACTCAGACACATTGTCACACTTTGTCAGGCTCACAAATACACTTCCTAACTACTTAGTTTGCCACACTGCAGTAAAGCACAGGTACTACATGTACTACAGGGGATATCCTGAGGTTCTATGGCTTAGGGCATGTGAACATGTCTGACATCAGTCTGTATGCCAATGGGAGTTATACTGGGTGTGACTGTGGTTGGGAGCATCATATCCCACACGCAGATACAAGGTGCCAGTACTGACATGCATGTGTGCATTGCTTCATGGGTGTTTAGTGGTTGGCTGCACAAGATGGCTTTACAATTCTGGGTGAGGGATAATCTTTGCCATCATGCCACCCGACAATGGTGTGCAGTGTGATTCAGGGATGTACTGTCTGCAATGTCCCACACAGATGCATATTTTATGAACTGTCCTGTCATCCTGGTTACCATTGTGTATGGCCATTGCTTTGCAATGCATGCCATGTCTGTGTTTGATAGTCCTTGCCATGGACATTGCCTGGCATGTGCATGTCCCACAATAATGTACAGTGACATGTACAAGTGTACCTGGTTTGGCTGGCACATGTCGTATACAGACTTATCATCAGATATGCCAGTACTGTCCTGGTGTGGCAGGACCTGCTAATAGACAGCAGATTTACCCTGCACCTGCATTGTTGCATGCTACAGGTATTCCCTGGTGTCAGGGACATCTGTCCATACAGTGCATGTGTGTAAGGCATTCTATGTCCTTTGTGGATCACATTTGATGGCACCACATATGTTGCAGGCATTCAGTGGGGAACATAGTGAAGGCACATTGTCCGCAATGATGTGCCTGTTGTACCATTGAACAGGGTGCCATGCCCTCTGCAGCCCACTGCACTCACACCATGCCTATCTGTCATAAATGTGCAGGGTAGTAGCGACATAGCAGGATATTCTAGGCAAGTGTGCTTGAGTATGACACATGGGTTCCGAACGTATTCCGGGTAATAGTAGGGTTGCATACTTTGTTCACCAGGCCTATGGCCAGATGAGGGGTATGGCTTGCCAACCCAGTCCCTTGGTTGATTGACATCTGTACTCCTCGTGAGGTGGACATTGTGACATATAATATGGCCACCATATAGGAAAACTACTCCCCAACATGTCCAGTGGTTAGACACTCACAGCCACCTCCGCACAGGCTCTGACTGTCAAACACACACACACACACACACACACACACACACACACACACACACACCATGTCTTGGAATAGAACTCCTACCTAACTAGTTTATCACACTACAGCATTACGCAGTTACAACACGTTCTACGAAGATTACTGGGTCATAGCAGTCCCAGAGCTGTATTCGTAAGTGGGTGACATCAGCAGGATTGCCAAAGGTGAGCATGTGAATCGTAAAGACTGTGCATACTCTAAAAAGCATTGTTTCTTTTTCAGGCTGAAACACACACACTTGGCCTGTCTGGGATTAGAGCACCTACCAAACCAGTTTATCAAACTACAGCATTACAAAGTTACAGCACACGCTATGGAGATTACTGGGTCACAACAGTCCCAGAAGTTTATCCTTAGGTGGGTGACATCAGCAGGATTGCCAAAGGTGAGAATGTGAATCATAAAGACTGTGCATACTCTAAAAAGCACTGTTTCTTTCTCAGGCAGACACACACACACTTGACCTTTCTGGGATTAGAACACCTACCAAACTAGTTTATCACACTACAACATTACACAGTTACTGCACGTGCTATGGAGATTACTAGATCACAGTGGTCCCAGAGGTGTATCTGTAGGTGGGTGACATAAGCAGGATTGCCAAAGGTGAGTATGTGAATTGTAAAGACTATGCATACTCTAAAGGCATTGTTTCTTTCTCAGGCAGACACACACATACACTTGGCCTGGCTGGGATTAGAACACCTACCAAACTAGTTTATCACACTACAGCATTATGCAGTTACAGCATGCACTATGGAAATTACTGGGTCACAGCAGTCCCAGAGATGTATTCTTAGGTGGGTGACATCAGCAGGATTGCCAAAGAAGGGCATTTCAAGTTTCCTGCGAGTTGTACGTCTGTTACATGTGTGTACCCGCTGCTTACTGTCGCGACAACTCATTTACACCCACTTACAACTGCTTAAAAGTGTTTTATTCAGTCCTAATTGACAGTATCAACAAGCTTTGCAAGTCTTGAACCCCGGACCATGCACAACAAGGTCACTGGACATACCACTAAGCCATCTAGATTGTATACATGTATCATGGATTTTATAATGTACATCTTACTACAGGTATTCCACAGTACTGAAAACAAATGGGACAGTCACTCTGTGTACATATGTACAATACTCTTGAATGTACTGTACTCTGTGAAACAACATAGACAGGTCTACATCTGTACAACTGTCATAACTAAATAGATATATATATATATATATATATATATATATATATATATATATATATATATATAGATATATATATATATATATATATATATATATATATATATATATATATATATATATATATATATATATATATATATATATATATATATATATATATATATACATATACACATATATATATATATATATATATATATATATATATATATATATATATATATATATATATATATATATATATATATATATATATATATATATATGCATATACACAGACACAGTTATAGCCATATATATATATATATATATATATATATATATATATATATATATACACATGTCTGAACACCCTTTGTGACACGGAAGGGTTCCAAAGGAACTGACGTGTACACAAAACAGAGGCATCTCTTATCTTATAACATTTAAATATTAATCAGTTCACCAGAGAAGGGATGGTTGTTGTGTATGTGGAGGTTGGGGTGGGGAATGATGGCTAAGGTAATCTACCCCGGGAATTCTGGAGTTTGGGTGGGGGAATGATGGGTATTGACTTACACCCCAGCGACCACTTCTGTGTCACTGCTCAACAGTGGCACAGGAAAATAACATACCCAACTGTAGTCATTCTTGACTGTGTACATTTTTCTATTCCTAACTATGTAATACTTTGTAGGCTCCAGTCACCACAGATGGCTACCATGGTGTGCAGCATATTAAAAGACATTACACATGTGTATGCCTGGCTACAAGGTAGTCACACACACAAACACACACATACTTGCCAGTATTGTGCATACACGTCTTGCTTATGTAAAGGTAAATAGTACAGTGGTATGCAGTTGGGGTATGTGCCACAGAACACATACAAGTACACTTACTCTGATTCCACGTCTGAGCTGGATGACATCACAGGACTGATCACTCACAGTGGGGAGGTGGGAAAAAGAGGTTTAGCAGTTGACAAGGATAAAGGCCAGTGCAAAAGGTGGTATCTCTTCGGAATGCAGCAAAACCCACTGTCATGACAGGATGCAAACAGAAATACACGCACACAACCACACTCAGCCATTTGCTGACACACACAATCAGGCATTTACTGACACACACACCAGTGGTGGGATCAGAACTCCTGCCTATGTACAGACCACTATTATAGCAGTGCACAGTTACAAGACGCGCCACAGAGATTACACATTGCAAGGCAGTCTGACTGCCATTCCACGATTGAGGACAACAACAGGGATACTGAAAGTCAAGATGTACATAGCTGTAAACCTGTGTGTTTAAAGTAGGGGTCCATTACAACCTGTATGCACAAACAAGACACACCATCTGCAGGTAAGACATAGGTAGGCCTGAGAGGTAAAGTTGTAGCACAACAAGCCTTGAACTGGAGTATGCCCATCTGTGGAATGGACAACTACTATCACTATACAGGGCTAGAGTGGCCATGCTCTTACACATAGAATCACAGAACCTTCTTGGATGCATTGACTCCAATTACACAAGGTGACAGTGGGCATGCTCATACACTTAGTAGCACAGGGCCATTTGGGATGCACTATGACTACAACTGCACAAGGTTATACTGGGCATGCTCATACACTTAGAAACAAAGGGCTTGTTTGGATGCACTGAATCAAATTACACAAGGTCCCAGTGGGTACGCTCATGCACTTAGTAGTACAGGGCTGTTTGGGATGCACTCTGATTCTAATCACAGAAGGCCACAGTCTGCATGCGCATACACGTACATGTACAAAACACATTTTAATGGACTCCTATTGTAAACACACAGGTTTATAGCTATGAACATCTTACCTGTCAGTATATATGCACATCATACTGGCTGACTACCGGGATGGCCACGGTGGTACAGCGGTTAGCGTTGCTGCCTCACAGCAAGAGGTTCTCTGGTTCGATTCTCAGCTGGGGTGCCTTCTGTGCGGAGTCTGCATGTCCTCTCTGTGGTCGTGTGGGTTTCCTCTGGGTGCTCTGGTTTCCTCCCACATCCCAAAGACATGCTGTAGGTAGATTGGACACTCCAAATTGGCCCTAGGTGTGAGTGTGTGTGTGCATGTGCCTTCTGTGGAAGGTTGGGCGCCAGGCTGGCACCTCGGCACTGTAAAACTCCACTGCCAATTATGAGCGGACAGGTGATCTACTGTGGCGACCCCTAACCAGGAAAAAGAAGAAGAATACTGGTTGTCTACCAGATACCTGTATGTGGCCTGTAAATTATATATCTGTGTCTGTGCTGTGTGATACACATGCATACATGTACATGAAGTACTGACATATATATGTAAGGTATACACAATCATGCATGTGTGGACGTGACAGACAATCGGTTAACTGGGACACACAGGCAGATGCTACCTACAGCATGTGTCACACACCTTACTGCCCTGACAGGCATTCATTGATAGCAGGTTGTGGACAGTGGCATTATACTTGGAACAATGTAAAATAAAATAAAATAAACAGTGGCATATGCATAATGTGAGAGCCCCATTGTGTAATGGTACTGAGGTGCAGGTGTCAGGATGACCTCTCCCGGCTGTGTTAGTAGTTGTCATTATTTTCAGGACTACTACACTAAGTATATCTCACATTGGTCATAGACACAATGTCTGCTGCTGTCCATCATCTTATATGTGGCATTTGATAGCAAGCACATTACTGCCACTCGCAGTGATGTCATGGTATGAGTGGCAACTGCTTGATCATAACAATAAGCCAATGTCCTGCTGTTATTATGAGGTTGTCCAGTGTCTGTCATTCCATGCTGTCATGACAGAATGACAAGCCTTAGACACCAAGCACATGTATCCATGTTTCAAGTGAGTGTGGATAATACCTAGGTTGCAGTTACCAATATAGTTGCATTCCAAGGCAAAACTCCTACACACAGAAGTAACACCCTGACACCTACAAGACAATTGCATTAGATGCTTATGCTAACCACTGCTACATGTGTGGCCTTTGTAATCTATTTGCTCAATGTAGAACCTACAATGGGGAATACTGACATCTGTGCAGTGAGGAACACCTGGCTGAAGGCTCTGTAGTGCACAATTGCACTACCACAATATATCTCAGATCCAGACATGTGGCCCACAACACTGGTATGGACCATTCCAGGTGGTGTTGTCCACATATTCATAAAGGCTACTCACATGTCAAGACCAGTATTCTGACATAACGCATCACAGATGTGTCAGGTACAGGTGACAGTGGCAAACGCTGCATTCTAGGTTGTATTCTCATATACATCCACCACCTTGTCCCCAGACTGCCAACATACATCCATATGTGGTATGGCATAGTATGGTAGACCACCAGATAACCTTTGATTGGTGGACTGTACCTATGCCTACATCAACTTTGCAAAGTACCCATGTAGTGCCACAGCTGTGTTATGCAATGTGATAGTACCACTGTTTGTAACCAGGTCAGTTGTACATGTAACAGGGTCCCTCAGATGTTGCCAGCATTAACACGGTCGACTGTTGCTGTACACCAGTAAACAACGCCCTCATGTTTATATATGACCTAACTGTACCTGCCCTGGATATGTACATCCCATACTCATACAACAGAAATGGAATTAACATAGCTGTCAGTATCCTTTCTACATACAGGTGGCTAAATTCATTACACACATGCATGCGGCAGATAGCATGAAAACAGTACATAAGGTTTGATATCTATGTTAACAGAGGTAATATTCCCTCTCTACTGGTCACCCATGACACCTATCATATCATACAACAACCCATGTGGCATGTATGTCATTAGACATGTCCACCTAATGCAATGCCTACGAACATACCCAAATAACAACATCATAGGACCTACACAAGGCCTGTATTGACAGACTCAGGGAAATCCAGCTCTGCTCTGTATGTTCTTGAGTAGTCACAGGTTATATGTCCATGACATGTACAGCCATGTGTGCCCACATCTCCTACTTATACCCCATGTCAATAATTGCAAGCCATGCATGCTGTGTGCTGTCTGGACATTAGCCTTAGTACCACAATAGCCAATACATGCTGGGGTGAGATGTTTACAAGCCACAGACCTCGCACATGCTTGAATGAGTGTACTGCCTAGCTCTAACAGAGCACATTGCTGGCACTCTTCCAGTTAACATGAGGTATGTGTAGCAAATATGATGTTTGCGCTGTTGACCATTACAGTGCCCTGGATTTACCATGAAACTGCCAAGTAACAGTTTGTAGGATTATGACATGGAATAATGTTGTGTGTGTCTTGCTGATATGTGCTGTTGTCATGTAAATATATATACATATATATATATATATATATATATATATATATATATATACACTTGGCTACTCAGTGAAGGTGGTTGTGTGTCCTACCAGTACATGAATAAAACATCCATTATGGTGTAATGATGCTCGGCTATGTTTCACACACATGACATGTGGAAGGTGTGGAATGTATCCCTTTGACCTGCTAGTCCACTTACTGATGTAGACTGCATTTGTGTACATGTATTGATGTTATTTAGATTCCATGCATGTGCAGTGTCTGATGTTTGAAGGTGTCTGTTGTCTTAGTACATCATACTGTTGCAATACAGCCTCAACATTGCCAACTGTATATGGTGATATGTTCCAAGTACAGTCAGCTGTACATGAGGTATGGACAGATGTTTGGACATGACTACTAAGTGGTGGGGCTACTTTGCAGATGAATGATTACTGAGGACAGTTCACTGGTGTGGTACTACCAGTCCTACAATCACCGGTGTAACTGCTAAGGTCAGGTTTTGTTAACTGAAGTGGAAGACAGACAATGTAGAATGCAGTAAGGGTGACACTGAAGGCAAACCTCATGACACCTGTAACAGTCATACCTCCCCTGTGCATATATTGTGCATATATCAGCACAGTTGGCATAGGAAATAGTCAGTAAGCTTTGTAGCAAATGTGATAGTGCTGTACGTCTGCAATACCTATCATGAGATAGGCAGGTGTTTGATTCACAGTACTGGAACGTGTGGGTGTGTGTCCATATATGTCATGTATGGTTGGGAATATGGCTTTACCAGAAAGGCTCATCCAGACTCTGCTACACTTTGTGAAGAGGAGGTGGTTTTGCTGTTTTTTTTTTTTTTCTGTATTGCCTTTCTATATTTTTTGATACTTGTTTTTTGTTTTTCTTTACCTTGTTTTTTTGCATTCTGTTTTTTTAACAGCATAAAAAAAGAACAAAAGAGACAGCTCTCTCTGTTCTGTGAGTCAGCAGATTTTTTACCTCCCTCTCCACCCATTTATTGTCTCTGTTGTTAAACGCACTGTCTTTTCTTAGTTGCCTTTATCTTAATCTGACTATATCTCATATCTCTTTCTCTCACTTCTCACTTTTTTGGTGAAATCAAAACCATCCCATCACTTTTGAAATCAATTTTTTATTATTTAAATTTATTGGCCATCATACAGTATTTCATAGTACCAAAAATACAAGTAACCCCCCCCCTTCAGTCCTTGCTTGCTTAAAAAAAATAGTAACTCCCACTAAAACTTTAACTTTTAAACAGGTTAAAACTCAAGTTACTTACTTCTTTCTTCTACTGCAGAGCTGCAGAGTGCAGTGCTTTTTTTTTCATTCTTTATTACTTAGCTTTTTCTCTCTTACTAAAAAGATCATCTCCTAATCTATAAAAGACTTTCTCTACTTTATCTATAGTAGAACCTAGCACTTGCTCCCCCAGCACTTTATTTGATCCTACACTCTTACTGCACTAGGCCTAAAAAAAACCCCACCCCCATTTCTCCCATTTCCCTCAATCTCTCTAAAAGTTTTTTGTCTTTTTTTTTCTTTTGTTGTCTCTGCCTAGTAGTTTCAGTTCCTGTCAGTGTGCTCAGCTGGCTCTCCTGGGGAGCTGGTGCGTGGGAATAATGTGACAATGTTACACAAACCACTCATGTCCCTCTCCAACCCACTCCTGCCTCATGCAACTATGATGCAATGTGCAAGACCCATGCAACTAACTGGGCTGAGCTCTCTCAACATAGGAAGACAGGAGGAGGAGGAGAAGGTTACCACACCCACTATAGACCCAGTCTCACATAGTACCATCACAACATCACACACTCAACACATACACATAAACACACACGATTGCAATCTACCAAAACAAACAAAACACCAGCACACACCAGAACACCCACCAACCCAACCACACACCACCTCCTAGACCTCACAGTCAAACAACAGTCAGTCACACAACCAGTAAACAGTCACACAAGCACAATACCACACACACTCAGTGTCAGTGAGTCCAAATTTATGACACAGACACGACAGGCTGACCAGACACCCGCAGACTGTCACCTGTCGGGCCCTCTGAAACACCAAAGAACCACCACATAACTAGAGCACTCCACATAACACAGCAGGGGTCAGCTCTCGTCCACAGATTCCACGCTGGTGTAATCATTGCTGAGACGTGCCTCCTTGAACTACAGTAAAGAGACTGAACATGAAAAGAGATGATGAGGCCCTCTGATGATGATGACCTGCTTGCTGAGGATCTTCTGACCTTGAAGACCCAGGCTTCACCAAGAATGATGCCACAATACAGAGACAAGATGATCATGATCAAACATAACAGATAAAATGAATCATGGTTTGGTGGGACAGGGATCAATGTCTGTGGGGATAAGGTGCTTATATGCACCCTTCTGTGGGTGACCTTGCACCGGATGATTCATGCTATTGGCATAACACCACCTATCCTGCCTTTTCCCCATCGGATATTTTTAAAACCTACCCTAACCCCTAAGTAAAACACAAAAAAAGGAAAAAAAAAAAACCTAGAGGAAATCTCAAATGCCAAGTCTAAATCTAAAAAAAAAGCAATCTCAAAACTCAGTCTCAGTATGGAGAACCAAGCTGGCAGTGAGTGAAGCAAAACCTGACTCCTCACTGTCAGGTTTACAGTACAGGTACACTCCTGTCTGTGCTCCGACATTACAAAGAAAGGAGGGGGACCAAGAAAGGAGGGATCCATATTCATCAAGGACACCCCCCACCTCAAGACTGGTGCATCGGCCACGATAAGACGGAGACCAACTATAGGCAAGACTCCTAGCCATAGAGCAAGACTGAGCAGCAAATTGTAGCAGGTTACCACTCACATCCACAAAAACTCTCAGCCTCAATGAAATGTCTCAACAAACACTAGCATCTAAAAACACCCAATTACCCCATGACTGGAATTGGAACATAATAAAAAAATACACTACTGAAAAACTATCACACAACTAGCAAACTCAAGTGCACAAAAATTCAAACTCACATGCCTGGAGGGAACAAACTCCTCCCACCCTAGAGAGAAAAACATGGAATTGGTCATCACCGAACACAATAGTGGACCAATCAACAAGATCAGGATACAACTAATTGGGCATGGAGGATCCTAAACTAATCCACCTGGAAATCCTCATCCCACCCCACCTGAAAGGAAAGCCGACTTCACACTTCTAAAGACTAGTGGTCACACACTTCTCTCCCCCTAAGTGGGAACACTCAACCACCGAGAATAGTCGGGCGGAAACCGAACACTGACCTGCACCTGCTGCACTGGATGCAAGCCCTCCAGATATTTACAAAAACATCTTTAAGAAGGCAAGCTCATTCAGTCTGCGGACCCCAAACCCAAGCAAAACACTGACTCTGAAGGACAGCTAAAAACCAAACAAAAGAAAAAGGAAGCTAGGTAATACACCCTTAAAATAAAGGAAAAAAAAAAACCAAGAGCTCGCAAAAAATAAAAAAAAGCAACAACATAAAAAAAAAAGCTAAAGACTCAAAAGACAAATATCTAGGCTAGCTTTAGCTATATTAGATCATAAAAATAGAAACTCACAGATATGCTCAGAACATAGTTCAAAATGATGAAGAGAGAACATCCTGAGGACAAAATGAAGTATGGATTACTGATCCTACAGACATTTCCAAGATATCTAGGCTAGAGAAGGTTCAGTGTTACTGTTCCCCAGGATCCAAAAATGATTCACCAACACAAAAGAACCAAGCAAAGCAAAAAAGCAGCAAAACTGGCAAACTGCTCTCCAAAAAGCAAAAAAGATGCAAATCCCTTAAAACAAAAGCCAGAAGTTCGGCGAACTCAAAGCGACACTCAGCCCCACAAAGCCGGTGGCGAGGAGTGCTGCATTACCCCTGTGGATAATGCAGCTTGTGCCCAGGGACTGGACCTGTGGGTGTCCCCCCCAAAGGCTTAGGCATTGCCTTACCCGAAGATCAGGAGAGGATCATATTGACAACAATAAATATCTGCATATTGGAGGAGATATTCATAATGGACCTAAAATTGGCTTTTGGATAGGGAATTGCTTTGTTCCTATCCCGCAACTTTTTTTCAAAACATCACCATGACCATTGATGAGGGAAAGGACCCACAGACAGCTCACAAAGGGCGGCCAACCTTCGATAATCATACACCATTTGCACATCGGAAAACGTATCAGCTTAAAAGCTAACCCATACATCACAAGATGGCTGAAAAGGTTGAGCAATGTTAACCCATACATCGTCAGAGGGGTGCCAAACTGGCTCAAAGCCAGACAAAAGGGCTGTGTAGTGGGTGGGCTCAGTTGTGGACTCCACTTTCGAGTTTACAAGCACCCTTCTCCAGGGAAGGGTAACACAAAGTTTGGTTGGCTACTGATGCGTTGCAAAGCAAGCAAACTGAAAACATAGTAACAAAAGGGCTCACAGAAGCATAAACCTTCTGTGGTGGCTTGTACAAAGACATAAATGAGTGCATAGGCCAGGTCTCAAGTTAAAAAATATTAAATGGATACCATAGCCATGGAAAACACAAATATCCAAAAATGCCAGAGTCATACCTCGGGAAGAAAACAAAGTTACTAGCTGCCATAGTCATGTAATCCACTGAGCACAGAAGAAAGTTATCAGGGACCTGGGGACCCCAGGTGATAGTAAGTCTTCATAAGCACCCAGTCATCTCTGTCAGGAAGATCAGATCAATTCTTCAGTGTCATGCTATCCCCATACTTCTCACTCTGTCAAAGGAGGTGAAGTACCCATTGCCATCAACATCAGTATCTATATCGACACACAATGCCCCATCAAGATTCATCGACCTCACACATTGATCTCTGGAGGCGCAACTGATCTCCTAAAAGCCGTAGCGGTGTCAAACATCCAGCTTGAACTCAGTCTGCACTGCTCTAATCTCAGAGTCAGAACATCCTGAGGTGAGGCCAAGTGTGACCTTCAACCCATGTCAACAGCTTCAGTCATGAATATGACTCAAAGAGGAATATGCTATCCCACAAGGCCCACGGTGCTTGGGAGATGAAGGATTCGACTCGTGGCTGTGACATGTGCTGAGGACTTCAGATGCAGAAATCTTGACCAATGGATGGGAGGATCGATATTACCCAGGGGGATTACCTCAGTCACACTGCTTCGACAGAGGCACAGAGCAAATAATGTATATTATCCTCATAATAGCTTAAGTGGCAGCATATAAACTATGGGCTAGGCTTGTAAATTTCTCGCAGATAGCTCTAGTAGAACTTGAAAAATGAACTACCTATGAATACATCCCACATGTTATCACTCTCCTGCACACTGTTGTTGACATCAGTACAGAGTGAAGTGTAGAAAGGATGGAGAAGGCAATACTAGCTGGAGTATAATTTATCTGTATTGCTGCCACTTGCTTTTTAAATGTGGTGAAGGCATTATTAGTTAGCGTACACCTTAAACTATCCTAGTCACCATTACGCTTCTTAATTGTGAGAAGGCATTATAAGCTGGCGTTTATTTCTAATCTGTATAGCTGTTGCTTCGCTTTCAATTTAGTGTGAAGGCATTATTGGCCGGCATATACTTTTATCTGTATAGCTTGCTTTTTGATTGTGGTGAAGGCATTGCTGGCTGGCATGTGTTGTAACTGTATGGCTGCCACTTCGCTCTTGAAGTGTGAGCCGGCTGTTTAATGCAACATCTGGAGGGTCTTGAATTGGATATGCTTCACCTGCACGTCTGCTGATTTTACTGTTTTATTACTGTCATCTTCCTCTTAAGACACACCTAATACTGTCTACTATACTTTTTCTGAGTTACTCAGTAGGAATACTTGGCTTGCTTTTAATGCAATTATATATGTGGGCTATCTGAATCTGTCAGACAAGTTGACTGTGTCTCTCTATAATAGTTTGTAGATACACGAAACACTTGAGACAAGACCAATGCTTGTTGTTTGTTAGACCTAGCTACTGTTGAATTACTGTTTACAATGGTCCCTTTAAATAATTGTATGTGTTAAAGGTGCTTTTTAACAATGTAACTGTCTGCATTTTCCTTAACTGTGTAAGCTGTACTCTGAATTTACTGCTGACCATTTCACCTAACTGTTAATTTTCCTTCTCTAACCTTCACAGCTCTCAACCTCCTCTCTGCTTTAAGAACTTGGGAATCAACTTGCCTGGTCTCTAAAGACTTCCATCTCATCTGCACCCCAAGAATCCTTTGTCCTGTGCTATAAATCCCTCCCTACTAAGGAACTTAAGAAAGTATGTTTGACCCCTTGATAAAACTGTGGACAGAATTGTTCTGCATTATATAAAACCAAGTAGTGTATGTTTTAAGTCTCCCTCCTGAGCCAGGTTCCCAGCAGCCAGTTCTAACTCTCACCCTATGTTTTAACCCTTCACCCCTTGGTTCTATTAATCGACTCACCTCTTCCTCTCTATTTCTACTTACCCAACTAACTGTAATTCAAGCTGTTGTCCACCAGGTGGCACCCTTAACTTGGCTTCTTACACTCCATTCTCTCTTCACTAGTATAATATCCCTCTTTACTTCTTACCTTCTCCTCATTTTATCCTCTTTTCTATTACTACCCCCTCTGTTTACTATATTCCCTTTCCCTTCTCTACTATCTCTTGTTAATTGTTTATAGTACTACAACTCTACACTCACCTGGAACTACCTAGGGCTCCTCCACAATCGGTAGCTTTCTGATTGTCTCCAGGAGCTCATCTTTACTTGCTCTAACCAGCTCCGTTCACCCTCCGGGCTCACTCCGCTCCCCTGCCCTACCCCCAATTCCCACCCACCCCCAAAGGTCCTAACCTTATACCTATCAAACCACACCCCCTCTCAATTTCCACCAATCACGGTTTCTCTTCCATCACACAATATCACGTTTTCCTGCCTTTTTAAAACCACTCCCTATCTCTCCAATCTCTCTCTTTACCCTTCCTGACTTCACCAATTTTACCACTGCATATATAGATATAATTTTTATCGACCATGTCTATGAATAAACCCTACACCTTAATCTACTTACAAATGTTACTCATACTCACACTTCTACCTCCATTCCTCTTGCCTGCCTATTAACCTCCTATGAGCACCCTGTATACACAAACTTGTTACATCCTACTAAACAATCTACCTCTTTTTCACTACCCTCTCACACTGAGCATTTCAGTGTTACATCCATACCCAACTATCTATTACCTAAATACCATAGGACAGTACACATTAGATATAACTCCCCTAACTCCAGAAGATATCCATTTCTTCTCAGTAAACTTACTAATAATCAATATCTAACACTACTCCATTCCCTAAAAGACGGAGACATTCACCCAAACCCTGGCCCAAACACCTCAAATATCATTCAACTCAATAACCCAAACCCCTCTGCCATTCACCCACTTATAAAACCTCCAAACTCACTCTTAATTGCTCACCTTAACACACGGAGCATTAATAATAAAATAACACAACTCCATGCTATCTTGGAACTCTACTCATTTGATATTATATGTCTAATAGAAACCTGGTTAAAACCAGTAACAAAAGACAATGAAATTTTACCACCTGGATATAACATCATACGCCTTGACTGTGTAACCAAGAAAGGTGGTGGAGTAGCTGTTCTATTCAAATCTGTTCTTCAAATAACCCTCTTTAACCACAAACCTTCCCAAGACTCTAATGCTGAAATACTTATTACCAAGTTTCAGCTAAACCCAGTTAAATCTATCTATATTATTTGTATCTATGTTCCTCCAGGTAATAACATCACTACCATTGAAAACATACTTTGTTGGTTATCTCTAAACCTTCCCCAAGAAACCATAATCCTAGGCGATTTTAACATAGATTGGAATTCTTGCAATAACAACTGCCCCACTAGCCATATTAATCTTTATGGGTTCACCCAAACTATTACCTCCTCTACTAGAATAAACAAAAATAGCAAGAAAGAAAGCACCTTAGATTGGATACTTATTAATAATCAAACTCAGACTTATGAAACCGGAACCCTCCCTGACGACATAAGTGACCACTCATTAACCTACATTATTAGACTCAAAACCAATCCACCCTTTCAACCCATATATAGGGCAATTAGAACCAAGAAAAAAATCAACTTAGATATATTCCTTAGTGAACTTAAAGCATGTAATTGGTCCCCATTAAAATACCTTTCTCTTGATGAAGCTGTTGATTACTTTAATATTAATTTCCTAAACATACTCAACTGTCATGCTTCTACCCGTTCTATCAGGATAAGAACTAAATCTGCTCCATGGCTTACTAGGGAAACCAAACAAAAAATCCATCTCAGAAATAAATACTGGAATAAATCACACTTAACTAAAAACCATACTGACATCCAAAACTACAAACAACTGAGAAATGAAACAAAAAAAGCCATAGTATTTGATAAAAAAACTATTATTTACAAATTCAGCAGACCCACCATAATAAACCCCAAAAGTTTTGGTCAAGTATTAATCAGTTATTACATCAAAGTCAATCTATCACACCTAACCCACAAGGCACTGACAAAGACAATCCTAAACAAACTGCAAACACCTTTAACACCTTCTTTATCAAAGCAATTCAAGCTCTTGCCTGTCATCTCTCTCCTCAAGACATAACATCCAATTCTGACTCTAACTCACCACCTCCTTTTCTCTTCCAACCTGTCCCCACAGCATTTATTCTCACCCTTATCCAAAAACTGAAACCATGTACTCCTTCTGCCGACCAACTACCCTCAGAATACCTACTGATAGCAGCCAAATCTATTGCTTACCCCATCTCCATCCTCATCAATAGAACCATCACTGAAGGATATATCCACAAACTCTGGAAAGTCTCTCATATTATTCCCCTTCACAAAGGAGGAGACTCCACTGAACTCTCTAACCATCATCCCATAGCCCTACTTTCTCCTCTATCTAAGATCATGGAAAGATGTATCCATAGGCAATTGCTAGACCACCTTCTCCATAATAACTTGCTTTCCAACACCCAACATGGGTTTTGACCTTCCCAAAGCACAACTACTGCCCTCCTTTCCTTTATTGACACTATCAATAACAACCGAAACCTTAACATGCTCTCCTCTGCACTAGTCATAGACCTGTCCAAAGCTTTCAACACGGTAAATCACACTATACTCATAAACATTCTCAAATCTCTGTCTCTTGACACACTAGCTATAAAATGGTTCCATTCCTACTTAAATAACAGACATCAAGCTGTACTCTGGAACAACGTTCTTTCTACCCAACTACCTGTTAATATTGGAGTTCCTCAATGCTCCATACTGGGCCCTCTCCTGTTCTCTATATTCATCAATGACCTTCACCAAGTAATTCCCCAAGCTACATGCATCCAACATGCAGATGACTCTACACTTATATGCTCTGCCTCATCTGTATCTGAACTTCACTCCCTATCTCAAGACACATTTAACTCTGTAGAACTATGGTTTACAAAACACTGTCTCTTATTAAACCCTAAAAAAACTAAACTTCTCCTTTTTACACCTACCAGTAAATCTCCACCAATAGACTTCTCTGTATCATCCCATGACGGTACACTTATATCCCAAGATCAAACTACCAAACTGCTAGGTATCACCATAGATAATAACCTAAACTTTGATGCCCATATCAACAACATTCTGAAAACTACCAATAAAAAAATAGGCTCTCTTTATAGGGTTACATCCTTCCTCACTCCTGCAACTAGAATAGCCATTGCCCACACACATCTTATCTCCACCCTTCTTTATGCCTCACCCATATTTACCAATCTGTCAAAAAATAACCTTAAGAAACTAGAAAACTCATATAATAGCATAGCCAGATTTGCCACAGGTAATCCATATAGAACACATCACTGTATTAATCTAAAGCATCTTGGGTGGCTTGAATTTCACCAGCATCTGAAATATAATCAACTGGCCATCGTCCACAAAATACTTTATCAACCTGACAAAACACCCATCCTATCTATTCTTATCCACCCCTATGTTAACCTTAAGTCCCTAAGATCATCACAACAATCTCTTGTATACATCAACAAATCAAATAATAGAGCTGGAGACTCTCTGTTTTCTATTTCTATTGGAAAAACCTGGAACCTACTTCCCTCTGAACTTACCACACTTCCCTCTATTACTCTGTTTAAAAATAAGCTTAAGCTCTTCCTGAAAACACATTGGATGTGCCCCTGTTCTAAACAGGACTGACCAACTTATCCATTATTACCTGAATCAGTCAACCTTCTCATCTCTGAATCTACTTCATCTTTCTAACTAATATGCCTCTTTTCTCTTAAACTATTTCATATTAAATAGTACTATGCTTCCTCTCCTTCACAGTCCTAGCTAGTACTGGATTCATTAAAGTGACTCATATTACTTCTAGATTTATTACCTAAATGCATCTCCATTTCATTTTCCTTAACTTCCTTTATTACCTACATCGACACTATTGCTTTCCTCTTTTCTCTTAACTAGTACTCTTTAGTAACACTTAAATGTAACTTCTTATTAACTAGTACTCTTTAGTAACATTTAAATGTAACTTCTTATTAACTAGTCCTCTTTAGTAACACTTAAATGTAACTTCTTATTAACTAGTACTCTTTAGTAACATTTAAATGTAACTTCTTATTAACTAGTACTCTTTAGTAACACTTAAATGTAACTTCTTATTAACTAGTCCTCTTTAGTAACACTTAAATGTAACTTCTTATTAACTAGTACTCTTTAGTAACACTTAAATGTAACTTCTTATTAACTATACTAAGTCTATTCAAATATGTGTAACCTTCGTTATGTACTTGTAAATTTGCAGCGTTTTATTATTTCTCTTCTCTGTTCAAGAAAATGTATATGCATTCTAAATATGTATTTTCTGTAGATGTTAACTTTGTTTAAATTGTCTGGAGCTTTTCTCCCCGGGCCTGTACTGAAAATGGACATATATCCAGCTAGACTAGCCCAGTCAACAAATGTAAAATAAATAAAAAATTAAGAAAGAAAGGCATAGGCAGGTGGCTGAACCTCACACATGTCAACTGTCTGTATGTGTGTGATATAGGTGTATATCTTTGTGAATGCCACAGTGTGTGTGTGTGTGTGTGTGTGTGTGTGTGTGTGTGTGTGTGTGTGTGTGTGTGTGTGTGTGTGTGTGTGTGTGTGTGTGTGTGTGTGTGTGTGTGTGACTGTGTGGCTGTCCATGTGTATGGCTGTCCGGTCCCTGGAGTGAGGCTGTATTTTACAATAGTGAAATGTTAATGCCCCCTCCCCCATCCACTCAATGAAATCTAGTATCCCTGTTGATATCATCAATCATAGATGGGCATCCTAACCGCCTGTTAACATGTACACCCTGGGGTGTGAACTGTTGTTACATAGCCTACTGATGGACCCCCCTCCCCACATACAATCAGTGCACTGTAGTATCCCTGTCAATGTCCTCATTCTTAGGCCATTCCAACTACCTGTACATGTGTAATCTCTGTGGTGCCTTTTGTAATTGTCTAGTGCTATAATGATGATATGCACATAGGCAGGGGTTCTCAACTGAACACTGGCAGCTGTGTGTGTGTGTGTGTGTGTGTGTGTGTGTGTGTGTGTGTGTGTGTGTGTGTGTGTGTGTGTGTGTGTGTGTGTGTGTGTGTGTGTGTGTGTGTGTGTGTGTGTGTGTGTCTGTGTTGGCATGCTGTCATGGCAGTGGGTATTACTGCTTCCCAATGAGAAGCCACTATTTCCACTGGCCTTTACCCTTGTCATCCGCCATACCACACTTTTACCTCCTCCCCGCTCCAGGTAGCTATACCTGTGATGTCACCCACTATGGATGATGGCTCTCAACACAGTAGCTTACTACACAGCTATCATGCTCTTGGATCATTAGAACAGTAAACAGAATTGAAACATGGGAGATTATAACTGTGATGTGGAATCTACAAAGTGCATGCAGGTATTGTCATACAGACCTGTGAGTAGTCAACATGTACATATGGGACACTAACCGCAAACACCAACATCCCCCGGCACATGCAACTACACATAAAAGAGGAAGGCATAACGTCAAGATCAACATGCTGTTAAGTGTTGTTACACATGATACATACTGTTAAACATACCAAATGCATTCTAAAACTGTAATACATGGTATGTCTGCTGCCTGTCAACACTACTCAACAATATTAATCTACTACTGTCTAACTAGTATGTTCACCCTGTGCATCTGACCATATGAGCATATCCCTGCACTGATGGTGTGGATGACAGGGATGCAGCACAGGCATCATCATATGCACAGGGTGATAATGTTTGCCAGAGGCCTAGGCTGCACCATTGGATGACATCATGTGTGTGTTTGTTAGGACCTGTGATATCATTGGGCATGTGTTGATGTTATTGGTGTGTGTGTTGAGGTGCCCTACAAATTTTTTCTGGTGTGTGTGTGTGTATGCATGCACACAGGTCTGGCATGTGGCTGGCCTACACAGGGGTAATATTGACAGCTGCAGACTGTACAAGGAAGATTTCACAGTTCATGGTGTCCAGCCATGGTCATGTGACCTGCGCCTGCCAGGGGTTGCACGAGCACTACAAAGCAGAGGTCCAGACTGGGTAATGTCTGATGACACATGTCCACTGGAAATGTGTCCCTGTTGTGACCATCCAGGACCATGTGCATGTGGCCTTCTGTGTCCTGCTGTGGACTGCACAGCACCAGCTGCACTGCTGCTGCTACCGCCATTATGGAAGTGGGCATGTGCAGTAGCATGTTCATGTAGACCTTCAACAGGTGATGTATCTGACCTACATCCATGTGTCCGATGCCTCACTCCCACCAGATGTTCCAGCACAGACATTCCATGCTCGAGGATTGACATGCCATGGTCAAGGACTCCCACCATGTCACCCAGTCGTCTATCCAAAACATCTGCAAGATGAGTGTGAGCATTTGCAAGTGCCTGGATTTTGTCAGTTAATGAATGGACAGCAGCCCTCTGAAGCCTCACACCTTTTGTGTTGTGCTATTCAGCATGTGCCTGTGCCTCCATTACAGCTGGAAATATGCATCTGGTGACTCCAGCTGATGTGCTTGGTCTCGCAGGGGCATGTTGGCCAGTGGTCCTCCTACGAGCAGTGCTGGCCACATGGCTGTGTGGGACATCACCAGTCAGTTGACTGGGATCATGGTGTGCAGGCACACCTTCCAAAGTCTCCACACTTCCCTGTTCCATGCTACCACCCACAAACAGTCCTTTCTCTATGGCCAGTAGTGATGGGGTATGTTTAGCCAGGGGAACTGTGTGCGAGGATGAGGGGGATACAGGTGGAATGGCAACCAGTGGCACAGATTCAGCCCCTGACAACCCTGCCTGTGCCTCAATCATACTATCATCATCACTGCTAGAGTCTGTGGAGACACTAACATCAGGTGGACCGCAGGAGGGCAACGCACCTACCTCAACACATGTGAGGGGAAGACAAGAACTGTACATTACAAGTTATACCAGACAGACACACACACACACACACACACACACACACACAGACACACACTCACAGACACACACACACACACACACACACACACACACACACACACACACACACACACACACACACACACACACACTACATGCAGGTGATATAGCAGATGGCATTCATCTTAGACAATTATAGTGGTAGTTATCATACATCCCTGGGTTGCACACAACAGCATGCATGTGTTATAGCAGATGGCATGCACCTTAAACAACTATAGTGGTGGTTAGCATACATACCTATATTGCAACATTTGTGTTAGTAGCCTATGCCCCATACCTGCCACACAATGCATGCACTTTGCACCATTGCACCGCACTGCCATGGTATGTGTAACATACACCACATGTTAACAGACCATCACTGACCTTTGTACATCTGCCACTGATGCTTTGTGTTGGCCACTGCCCCTATGTATGAGGACATGAGCAGAAGGGTATGTCAACTGCATACTATGTTTGCCTGAGCCCTACCTTGCATATCTCCCCCAAACCAGTGCATGTCTGTTCAACATTATTCTGCCTACCCCTGAGGTGAGTCTACAGACACTGTGCATGTGGCTGTACACATGTTTGACATGGTTGTCTCTACTTTGCAATGGTGGCACAGACCAGCACAGGTTTACAATACACCGGCCTGATGTGTGGCGTATAACCTTGCCAATCACATGTAGTATAACATGTCTTCTGCTGACATGTTGAATGACATGCATACATAGGTTCATAGGTTCATAGGTTCATACTAGGCTATTTGCCCTAGGGCATTTATAAGCCTAGCCAGAATGTGTTTGGCTTTCGCCACCCATTTTAAATTTATTTTGCTATGCCCTTTTTCGAGGTTAGTATACTGTGCCTCTGTCTAACAGTGACACAGAAGTGATACCCGGGGTAAACCTATGATCTCCCATCCACTCATCAAGATTCCTCTTGAAGAGAGTCAATGAGGGACTCTGCCTAACCTGGACTGGGATTTTATTCCAGAGTGAAGGGAGCCTCTGGGTTATGAATCTGCCCCTCCAGCATGTCCTATTTATTTCAGTGCTGAGGTTCAAGTCTCTCAAGCGCGTAGCTCGATGTGTAACACAATGGTGTCCTTTCCAATCTACAGTACAGTAATGGTGTCCCAATGCAGGGACATGTTATACTAACATGGGCCTTCAGCTGACGCAATGTTGTCTGTCTGCCCTACAAATATGCAGTGACATTCTGCACATTGAGCTGATGTGCATAGCCATTGCAGGGCATCATGTGGCTTCACAATGACTATACAGTGTGAGCTACTGACACAGTTCATAGTCATAACTATGTTCACATATAATGCATATCTAATGTGAAACGTGACCTACGTCACTGAGGTGTATGCACACTAAACCCTAATATGGAATGTGTGACACAGGACACAGAAGGGTATACGAATGATGCTCCCGCACATCTGCAACCATATTACTGATGCCTGGCAATTATGCTCACACATGGCTAACTTAGCAGTACTCTATGTCCCACATGCTGTCTGTGTACCTCACACACATGAGGAGCAGGCATGACAGTGATGTCTGACACCAGCAAGGTGAATGTACTGTATCTGTGGCCTGATGTGGTTGTATGTGTATGTTGTGCAACACATTTATGTATTTGGATACTGTATAGGTGAATGATTTTATGTCGTGACACATTCAGGATGTTCAAGACATGTTATGTGGTGGTTTCATGTTATGCCTACATAAGCTGTGCACAGGCCTGTATGATGTTTAGTGTATCACACCTGCAATATCAGTATTACGCAAAGGCCATAGTTGTATTTTGTCGAGCCAATGTACAACAGGGTATACACACATGTACATCACTTCTATTGTATGTGTTGCTTCATGTCTCTGGCCATCCTCCATGGCCATGTATACACATGTTCTGTCCAATCATTGTGATGGCCATCTTATTTCACATGTCAGTGTTATCCCATATGACATACACCCATAGATGTCATATGCTCCACTGAGGACAGGGTTATGCAGACAAAGGGTGTTATGTATGGGATGTGAGACATCATGTCTTGCAGGATAGTTGAGCAGTGTTGCAGTCAGCCCAATACATGTCATGGACATGTCAGACAGCACGACATTGTGTGACATTCATAGCAAGGGTATAATCCACAAGGGTGTATCTTGTGGGCCAGTCATACTCCAGCTCCAACACATTTACAGTGTGTGCACACATATGCTCTCTGTACAGTACTGTTTGTATTCCCAACATGTGTACTGCTGATATGTAGTACCTGTCCCTACAGTGAAACACACCTCCACCATTGTATTCACAGTTGTCCACACATCTGGCAATGACAGTTTGGAAGGTTTAGTATAGGTGTTTTATATAGTCTTCAATTGTTTCACATGGGTAACCACTGTCATGCATTGCAGGTCTGACCAGTGTCTATTAACAGGACCACCATACATTATGTGTATGTGTATTATGGCAGATATCATGCAATTAATATGATCTGTGCATCATCAAGCCTGGTAAATAATAACATTCTCACCTGACACAGGCTGCTGTTGCTGCAAAATGCCAAAGGTACCTAAACAGGAGTGTCACAGCAGTATGATCCTTATCCACACCTGTGTGATAGCTACAGGGTGCAATGTCCACGTTAGCACATAAGCCAGTAGAATACACTATACTATGGAGTATGCACATCTGTGCATGCATAGAGTAGCAGACTGTAGTATGTGGCATGTGTGCATACATGCTTTGCATATGATGTTACATTACAAATTGCACAGTAACACATGTGATGACATTGCTGAAATATGGTTGTGTTATACGTGCAGTACTGACTTACCATGCAACTCCAGGCCTGCAGGTTGAGAGACACCCACCTCCACAATACCAGCTAAAGCTTGTAGATGGATGTCTGCAGGTGTCCCCAGGTTGGCCAGTAGCTCCTCGATACGTGTGAGTGGGGGCTGGGTGAGTGGCCCCCCACCTGTTGCACCTTGTTCCCTGACGATTGCATTAGCATGCTGTTTCGCACATCTTATAAGGTCAGTGCAGTGTCTGCACATCTGCTGATAGGTGCGATTGTGACTGCCAAAATCATTAACCCTCCTACGCAGTTCCTCCCACAGGGCATCTCGCTGCTGTGCATCCTGTGGCACATGGCTGAAGAGTATTGTGAGGTTGTCTAGGAGGTTTGGGATGAAGACCTCACCCTCCATGCAGGTGTAGGCTGGCAGCTTGCTACGTGGTATACCTGGAAGACATAATGATGGAGACAGGTCACAGTAACTCACAGAGAAGTACAGAAGTACAGCTGAACATACATGTGTATCACATTTATCAGGATTACAAATAGGTCTTTGCAAATCTACATGACACCAATACCACTGACATGTATAAGTCACACACATCTGACACTTATTGGTGATGTGATGTTATCGCCATATATGTGTGTGTCATGTGATGACATTGCTCATACTCCATGTGGATGTTGTCTTGATGTGGGCATGTCTGTTTGCCTGTACTGGTGTCTTTACCTATCAGCACATGCCTGGATGTGTTCACATTAATACAGTCGACCTTAATGCTGTGAATATGTCACATATATAGTCATACATAGCCATTAGGGACATGACCTGTGACCCTGCAGACTTGCAAGCATGTATGTGTTTTGCCATATACATCTACATGGCACTGTTCAGTTGTGTAGCATCCTGCCATGTATTTCCTGTGTTGCACATGTGTAACACATGGGACAATAGCTAGCCTAATGGTATTTGCAGTGTTGGATATCAACTATAGCATGTATAGTCATAGTGATCTAGTAGGCTATATACCCTAAACCATTTATGAGCCTAGGCAGACAGGTTACTTAGCTGTAGGCAACAGACAGGTAAGTTTCAGTGGCCAGTTCAAGCAGTGCCACAGAACTGATCCACAGGGTTACTGATATATTTGACATGCGGTCATCACAACATGTCACAGAGAGGGGCGATGTGCAGCTTCGCTGAACAGGGATGCATAGTATGGCAAGAGTATGTTTAGTGTATGGGACAGAGATCTGTTAGGCATGTTGTGTTCCTTGTACTACAAAGATGGATGTCCATGAAGTATGTGTTTATTTGGGATCAGGATGCGTTAGGTGTAGCATGCCCAACACCTCTGGGTTTGACATGGCTTTATTCATTTTTTTTTTTTCAAAAAAAAATTTTTATTGGCAATTTTGTTTTAATACAAACAAGTTATAACAAGATAAATAAAACAAAATTTCAACAAGCAACCCCACAAGCTGTCAAACATAATATAACAGTAATTAAATAGTACTAAATATTGGAATTAAAACTACAAACCACTGAATTAAATCAAGAAGAAATAAGGAGAAGTGTATTAACTTAGGACTCTTACTAATAAATACCAATGATTTAAAGTTATTCCAACAACATCCAATTTCTAGAGATGTACAGTTTCATGGTTCCCAACAAAGGTAAAGTTTGAAGGAGATTTATTGGAGTCGATTTTGCTAGTCTAGCTGGAGTAAAATATGTGTAAAAGATTCTTAAATGGGGAGAAATTAATAGTTTTTTATAGACAAAAGCTTCTGATTAAACTATTCCAATAGTTTGAAAAAACATGGGACTATTATTTATCATAGATGATATAAGTTTATATGAATTAGAAACCATTTCAGATTCAGGATATATTTTGTCCATTATCAAAAGGTGTATAAATTTATACTTAATAATTATCGATAAATATTTTTATTTATCTTCAATATCACACATAGGTTAGAAAATTTATAAGTTTCATTAAGTTTTGAAAAATAATAATCTTGAGAGGCCTCAGTTCAAATTCAGACTTATAACATGTTGAAACCATATTTTATGATGAAGTAGTATATTATATGCAATTCTCACAGATTTTGGATACCAGATAAATTTAGATAAATCCCTACATATTTTAGTCAAAAAGACTTTGAATTTTAGGTAGAATATTCATTTTAATTATAGCAGCTTTAGACAAGAGAGACAACTTCGACCATGATTTAAGGAGATTATTTTGAAATGTAGATGAAACATTATGATTAAAGAGACAAGGGGTGAGATTTCTGAAATGACTTGATAATCTGAAAGGCCTCAATGGAGGATTCAATCTTATGAAGATCAAAATCATCAGCAAAAGCTGACAAAGGAACTATAGTATTCATTACTCTAGGAATCACATGAACTGTATTTGATTTTATATAAAGGGTTCAATGAATGTACCATTAGTTATTAGGAGTTATTATATAAATAATCATATCTATAAGAGAAACATCCAGTTAACCCTATCAAAAAGCTTCGTCCTCTCTAATATCAAGGCATAATAAATTTTTTTTTGTCTTTTTTCAGAATATGCATTAATGAATCTAAAGTTAAGGTATTATCCCAAGTATGTTTACCTGACATAAAGCCTGAGACATGGCTTTATTCAGGGTAGGCTGCATGCTACATAGTGGAGCTAGGGATTGGAAAGGGCAGTATAGGCCATCTACACATGGCCAATAACCCTTAAAGGAAATATGTGATCTATTATGGGTCACATGAGTGTTGAGTATGGCTGAGCAATTATCTCTATATTCCTGGATGGCACCCTGTCATGATTAGGGGTGCCACATATGACTACCTGACTGGTGTGGTGAAGTAACTATCAAAGGAAAGTCTACTGTCCAGCTCCATCCCATACACACACAGTTGCCATTATGTTGACCGCTGCCTAAGTGGTAGTTCATGGGTACAGGGTTTTTAATATAGGGGATGACAATGCAATACTTAGCTGTCAGATTGTGGCCATACGTCACACACCACACATGTGACACACAAAGGCCATTCTGTATGTTGAACGCAGCACACATTGAGTCAACTATTGCTCCTAGTTCATAGTCATTTGCAAACATCAATAGGCTGATGCCTTCTGTGTCTGTGTGGTATGGATAACAAAGAGGAGGAGTACCAGGAATGAACCCTGTATTACTGTGGCTTGCACTGGATTGATGTGTGTGTATTAATCAGACACCTTCTGTAGTGTTGGCTCTGCCAGCAGTCCAGTTGCCAACCACTCCTGTGACATAGGAATATATACCTAGTTTACTGAGTGTAGTTGGAACACAGTATGGGTGATGGTGTCCTATGACCTGGCAAAGTCATGATATGCAGTGTGAATCAACCCTACTGTCATCTGCATCTGTACTGAGTACATCAAATACGTTGATCACGGTTCATGGGCTTACAGACCAGACTCAGCAGGGTAGTTGTGCACTAGTTCCCATTATCAATGGTGTCTCCCCTTTTGTGGGGTGTGATAATTGTTGCTGTGCACCACTCAGTGTGTACACAGCCTGATATGGAGCTATGATTGAACATGATGTGTATGTGGATAGCTGATTGTTCTTACATTTGTGTAGGATACACCCTTGGGATGTTGACAGGTCCCATGAAAGCTGTATGTATGGCTTTAGATAGTGCAGCTTGTACCTGCATAGTTGTTATTACCAGGGCTCTGTAGTGTACATGGATATATAACTATGTGTACCTGTTGGGGAGGTGGGAGTGGGTTTAGGTTCTCCAAGACCATATCAGGATGGGTGGGTGCTATTTCTGTAGGTGCAGTACTTCCCATGCCATAGTGCTGCACAGCACGGCAGGTCTTGTGGTTGCCATTATGATTAATGACACAGCTATAGAATGCTCTGTGCTTGGCCTCATAATATGTGGCTGATTAGTTTCACAGTAGCTTTGTGTGGTTTTATATGGCATATCTGCATCTTACTGAGGCTGACCAGGGATCACCTACACTCATGTGTGTTCACTCTTGCAACAGTTACTACATTCTGTGGTACAGTTTAAAGCATGGTACCACCAGTTTGCCTTCTTGTTTGTATTTGGTTGTATCTTGGTTCTGTTTCAATGGCACAATCACTGCACATATGTGACTGCTTAAGGTTCATTTGTGTAGGATTCAGCATTTGTACATGCATTATCCATCTGCATGGGTGCCATGACAGTCACCATTTTGCTCTTAGGAAACATAACATTGGCATTGGAGACTGACTATGTGTAGCATACCATTAGCCCTGTTTGTGTGACTACTGTGATCCAGGTCACTGGGGTTGATGAAATCCAACATGCATTAAGCACAGGTGTTTGTACATGAAGAGTCTTCCCAGTTCCTAATGGAATAATTGAGAGTAGCCATTATTATGTTTTTTTTTTGTCTCAGACCTAATCTTCCCCATTACAGCACATTATGATTGGTTGGGAAATCCGCCCCATGGTGGGTGATCTTTCACACGGTGCAATTGGAATTCCACTTTGGCACAAAGGTAGTTGCTCAGCATAATGCATCTGAAGTTATACAAGTGCAACTAGTGTGGGGGTGTACATATCCTTCAGGAATATGGACACACCTGCGGCCCGTGTGTTCCAATAAAGGATAATGGGCAAAAGGTGCGGTATGTGTTATACCATGGTCATGCAGGTGTGCTCTCCAGAGTGTTGTAACATGTCTCAGCCACTGCACAGATACGTTCTCCATGTTAGGGATTGACATGTGTGTCCATATAGTGTTTCTGACATGTATAATTGTGTAGCGAGACCCACAGTGTATTGCTTGGCTGTCCCTGTAACAGCAGTGGACCTTCACTTGAACTGTGCCTGATGAAGGCAATATAGGGGAAGCATGAGCCCTAGGCAGTATCCAGATTCCCAGGGGTGACAGGTGCAGGCCCTGTCTGGCAAAGCATCATGGTCTGTCAACCATGTTATCCCAGGCAGATAGATACTGGATACCCTTTGTCTTGCACCACTACACTAGACAATTGCGGAATGCAATCATTTTGTCTCTGTACTGCAGTATCATTCTGGCCAATGGTAGAATGCTACCCAGGCCTTGGGACATACCTGCATGGGCTACAAGACCTGACAGTTCCTACATGTGTTTCCATGCAGTCCAGGCTACTGCATCACAGATCCTGCACAACAACATGGAATATGCCAGAGCCATGTGTATAGTTCAAAAGGTGGTCTGAGTGTATGGGTATGTAGCTAATCATGGCAGACAGGCAGCTGACAGTATGTATGCCCTCGTATAGGTTGGTGTGTAACATAGTGCAAGAGTTGGCAGTCATAAATGTGTACTGTTGGGCATGTTTCCAGCCATTTGTTCTGAGGTGTGTCACAATTATGCAAACTATGTCATATAGTTTGTATTTCATTGTCTGTCTCTTCCAGCTTGGGAGGTCACTTGTTTGGCCAGATACTTAGAAGCGTCTGTGAATGTGTGTGATTTCTGGTAGTGTGTGTGAGTGTCCTTACTGTGTTCTGGTAAGGGTATGTGTTGGTTGTGATGATGAGATGCATGTGTTAACCTACACCTAATGACTGTCCAGTCCAGTCGTGGCTGTAGACTGGGCTGCCTTCCAGCTTACCCCTGTAGCTGCATCCCCAACAATGTGTGGGGTGTGGTGTTAGGTGGGTTTGGCAGTGGGGTTGAGAGGGTGGCCTAATGGTTAAGGTGTTTGCCTTACAAACACAAGGTGCAGGGTTTGAGTCTCACAAGGGATAACTGGCTAGGCTTAAAATGGCTTGCAAGGGCAGTTAGCTTAGTACTAATCTATGAACCTATGAACCTATACATGGCACAGAGATTACATTCCCCCACAATGGCCACATACACAAAGCTGACATTAGTAAACACCAGTAGATGACTAGTGGACATGCCTGTCTGAGCATTCAGTACTACAATTACCAAGTACTGTATTTAGTTTACTCATTGCTTATGAAGATGTTTTAGACAGGGATGCTCACATGTAAATATTTGTGTTATGGACATGACAACAATGGCTATTACAGAAACATTGTAGCTACCTTTTGCAGCAATCCTCCTCTGAGGAGCACATCACATCATGTTAGTTGATTACAGATGATGCAAGTGTCTACAGGTCTGTTTCCTTCTCTGGGTATATACTCACATATCCACCAGGACCATGAGCTCTGTTAAGCACAGACGCCCACTCTCCAAACAGAGCCATGTATCAATAGACTCTGATGCCACTATCAACATGATCAGGATATAATCAGATAGCGTGAGTCATCACCTATGAAGCGGCTATTACACATGGGCAGCAGCCTCTTACATCTTGCACTCCTACTGCAGATGTTACACTGGAGTTAAAGATGATATGCAACCTGTTTCATTACCAGTACTGTGCACTACCTAACATACTGTATGTGCAAGTGGCTGTTAGGTTGGCAATGACAGATTAGGTTACACAAACCTGGTAGTTCAAACAGTGTGTCTCTACTCTCAATATCCACTCTTTGTAGGTGTGCACATAGCCATTTGGCCCAGCCCTGTAACAAGGGTCACTACACATTTGCATAACATGTATACATGCACAGCTGTGATTGCTTGCAAACAATACTAGAGAGGTGGATATTACATGTCTTATGTGCATGGATAGTTACCGAGCTCTTCCAATTATCTTTGCTCTCATGTTGCTAAACTGTCAGATGAATACAATTCATATGTATCCTGTTACTGAGTATTATAATTGCCAATAGACATAACTACTGTTTGCATATCATAACAGAACTGTTATGTAGAATGGAATATAGATCTGCCTAACATACTGAACATTACACAGTTATTGGCACAATAACCCACAATGCACATCATATTTGCACAGTAAGCCCACCTTTCACATGTTCATCGCCAACAGCCTTGTAGACAGATTCAGCGCAAAGTCCCCCCCCCCATTCCCCCCAAAGGAGAAAATGTCTATCCCAACTGAATGTAACCTCCCTGACATCACAGATGCACAGGTGTAAGCTGCCCTCTTCAAAACAAAAAACACAGCATCTATGGGACTGGACGGTGTCCCAGGCTGTGTCTTACACGAGCTCCAAGAAGAACTGAACCCTCACATTAAGTCACTGTTTAAACTTAACCTTACTACAGGATATGTACCCAAAGAATGGCATACAGCTACAGTGGTACCACTCCACAAAGGTGGTGCCACAACGGACCCCGGAAACTATCGCCCCATAATCCTGACTAGTCTGGTCTGTAAAGCTATGGAGCGTATTATCATGGAACTCATAAACAAAGACATTGGGGAGCCTCCAGACACTGGACCCTACCCAATTCAACTTTGTTAAGGGCAGATCTTGCCTCTTAAACCTAGTTGATTTCTTTGAAGCAGTTACCAAAGCCATAGATGAGAGCAAGGTAGTCCACACAGCCTACCTGGACCTCGCAAAAGCCTTCAACACAATACCCCACTTGGGTGTCATAAATAAGCTTACCAGCTTAAATATCAACCCCTATATCACAAGATGGGTTGCAAACTGGCTCAAAGATAGAACCCACATGGTCAGAATCGCAGGTGCCATGTCCAAATCCAAACCAGTTACAAGTGGCATCCCACAGGGCTCAGTTCTGGGACCTCTCTTGTTCGGTATATACTTCTCTGAGGTTCAGGCTAACACGGGGGGATTATGGCTGACAAAGTTCGCAGATGACTGCAAATTGGGGGCCATAATCGAATCTCCAGCTGACACAAGCATCCTCCAAAAGGGTCTCACAGAGACGGATGCTTGGTGCCAGAGCCACGGCCTCAAGCGAAATGCTAAAAAGTGCATAGTTGTCCCCTTTGGGAAAAACAATATGCCCACAAATTACCACATAGGTGGTAATCCATTAAGTACGGAAGAAGTAATTTGAGATTTGGGGACCAACGTAGATAGTAATCTCTCCTTTGATAATCATGTTGCCAAAGTGGTTAGAAAGACCTTCTATATAGCCCACCTTATCACGAAAGGGTTCGCATCTAGATCAAGAGAGGTCATTGTGCCCCTCTACTCGTCACTCATCAGGCCCATAATTGAATACAATGCCCCTTTTGGGATGTACCTTACCCGACACCTGCAGCAACTGGAGAGACCCCAAAAGTACCTCACCAAGAGGATCATGGGCTACAAACAGATGTCCTATGCAGCTCGACTAAAGAAACTCCAGCTCTATTCAGTTGCTTACTGGCTACTCAGAGGTGATCTATGCCTGACGTACAAAGCCATGTCAAACCCAGAATTAATGGACATGCTCCACCTCAAAAAATCCAAGTCCCTTAGAGCTACACGATCCAGGGACCTAAACCTCAGCACAAAAATAAATAGGACATGCTGGAGGGACAGATTCATTTCCCAGAGACTCCCCTCACTCTGGAATAGAATCCCAGTTCATGTTAGACATAGCCCCTCGCTGACCCTCTTCAAGCAAAATCTGGATGCGTGTATTGGAAATCGCAAATTCACCCCTGGGATCTCTTCTGTGTCCCTACTAGACAGAGGCACAGTAAACTAATCTTAAATGGGTACCTTCTGTGACCTAC
>NC_056726.1:1111612082-1111774582 GCF_019279795.1 Protopterus annectens
ACATTTCTGCCACAGAACATGGACTGACACAGACATGGAGGGGGTGTATCCATATTCATCAGGGATAACTACACCTCCAGGTTAGTGGGGCAGCATGATACTTCTGAGATCATTCATGTGCAGCTAACATGAGCCACATCTGCAATGTAAACTGTGGCCTGCTACGAATCACCCTCCATGACCCAGGACCACCACTCCACCTACCTGGAGACAGTGGAGAACATGACAGTCCTAACACACACCCTGGCATTGGATGATGTCAACTACCATACCATTAACTGGGAAACTTACTCCAGTACTCACTTCCAGGCCCAGTGCTTCCTGGAATTTATAACCTCATATGCCCTGTATCAGGTGGTAACCTCCCCAGTGAGGGGTGGAAACATAGTAGAAGTGGTCAGCACCAACATGGGCAAGAGGTGCACCACAGCGGAGGTTAATCGGTCATTGGTTAGATCTGACCATGAACTATTCACTGTTTCTACACCCAAGCATCTCCCCCACCCATGGATGACACAATGTATACATTTCCTACAGCTAATTTTCACTACTAGTGACAGGGGTGGGGGTTTTCACAGCCCCCACTCTAAGGGCAAACACTGCTCAAGATATAGGCAGATCTACAAATGCAATCTATAAGCACCTACATGGATGTATGGATCGTGCCATCACTGGTAAACCAAGACTCACTCCTCCTAGACAAGGACACCAGTCTGGTGGACCTCTGCAATAAACAGGCTATACTACAGAAGTAGGACAGTGTTCCAGACAAACAGCAAATCCCACGAAGGGCAGACATCCATGACCACTATTTGTGTGATACATAGGTCTCTCATGACATCATTCAAGGCTAACAGCAGGTGAATACGCAAGGATTAAAAAGATAACCACAAAGCTTTCTTTGGCTATGTCAAGGATCTATGTGGTGACATACAGATTTGCACTGTGCCGGTGATATATAGCACAGAATATGCTGACCCTACTGATGTCGCCAACATCCTTACAGATACATTCAGTGCATACTTGACCCCCTAAAGATCCCACAACACTACCCAAAAGGTACAGTATCCCACACATCAGAGACACACAAGTGGAACTGGCCCTCTTGAACAGCAGAACATAGCATCAATGGAGTCATATGTTGTCCCAGACTGCATCTTGCACACTGTACAAGACAACCTGACCCCCCACCTAATTAAGCTTTCCAACCTCAGCCTCTTCACAGGATACTTGCCCATACAATGGCACGTGGCTATAGTTACTCTGCTCCATCAAGGTAGAATCACAACTGACCATGGTAACTACCACCCCATAAGCCTGACTAGCCTGGTCTGCAATGGTAAGGATTGCATCCTCATGGCACTCATTAACAAAGGCATTGGTAACCTCCATACATGTGTCCCAACCCAGGTCAGCTTGGTTGAGTGCAGTTCATGGCTACTGATCCTGTCTGATGTCTTACATACAGTCACCAAGACGTTAGATGACAGGGGAGGTGGTTCACACATACTACCTGGACCTCACAAAGGCTTCTGACACCATGCCACACTCAGGTATTATTGATAAACACCCCAGCCTGTACATACACCCATACATCACAGGTTGGGTTGCCAGCGGGCTTACACACACAACCCACATGGTAAGACTAGCGGTCTCCAGGTCCAACACTTGACCACTCACAGTCTTTGGAACCCTACTGTTTGGCATATACTTCTCAGAGGTACAGGCAAACACAGGTGGACTGCAGCAGACCATATGTTTGGCAATGAGTGCAAACTGGGAGCCATGATTGATAGTATAGGCTAACACAGATGTACCTCGCCAAGGGGAATACTGGCCTCCAACATATGGCCTATGCAGCCAGACTGAATAAACTCCTGCTTTACTCAGTGGCATCTTGTTTACCCAGAGATGATCTCCACTGGCCAACACAGCCATGTCGACCCAGGCTTAATGGATATGCTCAACCTATGGGAATCCATGTCACCATGAACCTTGCCAAAACAATAAGTGGAAGATGCTGGAGGGACAGATTCCTGTCACAGACACTCCCCATACTTTGGAACAACATCCCTAACTACATTATACAGAACCCCTCACTAACACTCTGCAAGTGAAACCTTGCAGAGAGGATGGGGAACCGTAGATGCACCCCAAGGATCCCACCATTGGCTCTGCTCCACAGAGGTACAGTTAATGGATCAATGGGGTGGCAAAAGCTGACACATTTTGGCTGGGATTATGAACAGCCTCTGACAGTTGGCCAAGTACCTACCTATGAATGTATACATACAGTATCAGCACATGCATATAGCTTAATTTACTGTTCAGGTGTTGACTTACCTTGTGTCAATGGCAGTTGTGTGTGCAATAGTTGAGGGCTGCCTATGTTGGATGCACACAGTAGACTGCCTATACATGACAATTTACAGGTAGTCTTGTGTGTGTGCCATCCATTTGTACTGTGTGTGCAGGTGGAGAATGGTGTCAGTCCCTGGGCACCTATGCTGACAGTGTGTGTGCTATATGTTCCCTCTTTGCCAAGGCATGGGCATACTGGGCATGCCTCTGTCTGCCTACTGGGGCTGGCTCAGGGTGTTCATGGTCTGAGTACCTCTGTGCCTGTGGGGCCCTTGGCAATGGTGGTGGGATGTGAGGGCCTTCACCATTCTGTCCCTGCTGCAGCTGTTTCCACAGGAAATTACTGTGTAGCATGGCACATACTATGAATATGGGGGCACACGTGCCTGGAGACTACTCCAAGGCTCCACCAGATATGCCCAAGCAATGGAACTGTGACTTCAGCATCCCAAACACATGCTCTATGATGATTCTGGTTTGTGCGTGTGCCTCGTTATGGCATTCCTGCATAGGTGTGTGTGCATTTCTGATGGGAGTCATCATCCATACTTCCAGTGCATAGCCAGCATCCCCCACCAGGTGACCATTTGGGATATCCCCCCTGGCAAATACCTGATACAGGTGTGAGGTTTGCCAGATGTGGGAGTTGTGATAGCTTCCATGGCTGCCAGCACATACATCCATGATAATTCCCTGTGCATTGCACATGACCTGGCAGTTGATGGAGGGATATCCCTTGTGGTTTATGTAGCACCTACCCTGCTCACCGGGTGGTGACTTGATGTGTATGTGCGTGCAGTCTATTGCACCCAGTATCTCCGGGTATTCTGCTACATGGTGGAAGAGACACATATTGCTGGCCAACTCCTCTTGCAATCGGGGGAATTATATGTGCTCATTGGCATGTGGTAACATGGCATCCAGGAGTTGGTGTAGTACCCTGGATGCTGATGCCTGTGAGATTCCCACGATATCCCCAGTTGGTCTTTGAAAGGTACCTGTAGCTAGTATTCTAAGGCTTACACATACCTTCGTATCCACTGGGATGGGTTCTCCTCTGTTTGTTCTGGCTCTGAGGTGTGGCTGTCACAGTTCCAAAAGTTGTTGTAGGATATCCCTATCCACCCTGTAATGCTCTACTATCTCCAGATCAAGCAGCCCCTGGTAGATTACCCTGAGTCTGAACACTCTCCTCCTCCTCTGGTGCCTGAGATGGTCGTGTGCATCATCCTCCACACCACCTTCAGTCTCCAACACATGCTGATGGATCAAAGCTATGGCAGCCCCTAACATGTACATACTAAAAGTTCCCCATCTGTATACACCACTGGTGCAGAGTGTATGGGAATACACAAAGGTGTGTGAGGTGCTTTCACACTTTATACTATTGTGCTATGGATGCTGCTGATGTCAGTGGGTGTGTATGAGCTATTCCAGCTGCAGCATGTCTTAACTCATTAACCCCGAGTACCATCACATGGTGCCTATGTGCTTACATCCGAGCTCGCTATGTGACGGTAGTAATTGTATGGAGTTACACCCGAGTGCCTTCCACAAGCGTATCTAACTTTTCATTCATATTGTAGCTCCTGTGTTAAAAATTAAGTTGAAAAAGTACCTGAACTTTTTCAGTTACTTTCTCAACTTAGTTTTGAGTGTGGATTTACATGATGTCCATATTTGAATTTTCTGAGAAAATCAGCTTACCATGCACTCCATTTGTTATTACAGTAAGCAATGCAAGAAGCAAGTAGTGGCAGCCAATCGGATTCTTCCAGGCAAAGCCGCTACGTGCATAACACCTCCAAGTCAAAACACTGTACGAAAAAGTACTTATATGAAGGCTTTGGAAGAACATGCCCTAAAGATACTGGTTCCTTTTCCTGGTCAAATTGTTTAGGTGACCTGCGCGAATGGTAGGACCTCAATTTTGCTTTAAACGCAAATGTGAAATGCAGTATTTTAATTCTACAGTAGGTTGCTGCACTAGTAAAGTCTGATTTCTTGCTGCGAATCTAAAACTGACTTGCTTGCTTTCTGCACTGATGTTTTTTTAGCCCTGCAGAGCTCGGTCAGTCTAAAAATGGTGCCTAATTTGGTTAAGCTGCATTTGAAATGTCTTCTGGTATCCCATAAAAAAATCATTTACATGTCGGTGTGGTGAAGTGTTTCTTGGTTTTACAGTCTTCTGCTAATGTTACATCTTTATTTATTTGCCGCTTTGCTATCTTTTACAGTGGTGGTGTTCTGATATACATATAGTCCTATGGAGGAATGGTAATACAAAGTTTTTTTCTATGTTATGAATCTTTGCCTTGCTGTTTTGTCAGTGAAATATCTGCTAGGTGTTGTGAGGTGTTGTGGTAGTGTTCACTGATTCCTAATCCTCTGATGCGTAACCTTTTTTTTAATGGATTGCGTTTTTCTTTTTCAACACTTTATTTAGTGCTTACCTACATCCAGATTCTTGCACCCACAAGTAAAGTATATGTGGGTGTAGTAGTTTAATTCAAATTGTCAGATTATAGTGTAGTCTACTTTGAGCCTCAGATAAGATAGCAAATCATTATATTAGAATGCTTTACCACATTTTTTTCCATTTCAGAAATTGAATGTTCTTTATAACAAAAATAGGCATAACATACTTATGAGCAGATATATGCAAATTTACTTTCAGATCTGAACTAATAAGGGCTGCATTTAACGTTGTTACCAACAAAGCAGACTTTCTCCTTTTACATGCGACTCAACATTTAAAATGTTTCCATGACATATACATGTAGAAATATTTTTCTGCGGCTTCTATTTTTCAGATGCTGATCTGAATTAAGTGGCCACTACCAAAAAGAAGAAAAAAAAAACCACTGAGAAATCCTTGCCCACAAAAGAATAAAAGAACCTTCAAAATACAGTGCAGACGTAAAGGGACTGTTCAAATGTGGATAACACATTTGTACAGGAAAAACTGAATATGCCAGTAGCACTTAATGTAAAAAGAGAGAGAGAGAAAATATTCAAACTCTCAAGGTAATGACAAACATTAGACAGTTATACTAAGTGTTTTTGACCTTATAAAAAATTGTAAATATTATTTAACATGTTGTCGCCTCACAGTAAGACGTTGTCCTGTTCGATTCTCAGCTAAAGCGTCTTCTTTGTGGAGACATGCATGAATGGGCATACCTTAGTTGAAGGTTGTGGGTCAGGGCTGGCAACTCGGTACGTAAAAATCTACTGCCAATAATTAGCGGGCCAGAGTTCCGCTGTGGCGACCTCTAACCGGGAAAAGCCGAACGATACAACAACAACAGTGAGTGCTGGTATTTTTCCAAAAGGTGACAACCATTAATGTGCAAGCTAATATCTACAGAAAAAAAGCCATTTTTTTTAAATACCAGATTGTATTTTTTGGCAACCCTGTGAGTAAGTGTGTCTGAAGACAGAATGCCTCCCTGCCTCAATGTATTTATACATGTCATATACAACTTTAATATTCTGCATTACTGGACAGCTAATTTTTTTGTTAGGTTTGAGATAAACTATTGCATTCCTCAAAATCATAGTGCAGACAGTCATGGATGTATGCAGAAATATAATCCCTCCAGCATAAAAGTAAAAAGGTACAGCCATTGTCATCAAACAAATGGTTAACACTTCATGGAGGACACAGCAAATTCATTCTGCCAAGCATAACTAAATAAATTAATAAGGATCCATTAACTACAGAAGTTGTGTTTCTACCTGTGATGCTAGGGATCTGACATTGGAGATATATTCAAATTATTGGAGGTATGGAAGGAGTAGAAAAGAACAGGTCACTCTCAAACTACTCGTGCTTAGTGGAAGATTGTCTGGGCAGCCACTGATGGTAGTTATGAGAGCAATACCAATGGTCAGTGACTCCACTAAGCAGCCAAAGCCTAATGGTACTCAAGGGAATAGTTAGAAGCAGTTGATATTTATATACCCCCTATCCCTGTCCATCTCTTCCTGACACACAGATACCAACAATGGTTCTTAACTACTATCTGCCTAACTCCATCCCAGGCTCCCAGCTAATGTGACTTGAAGTGAGCAGGAAGAACTGATAATGTGGTCTGGATCATGGATGGCAACCAAGGGAGAGAAATAAAGACCAGATGATGAATGCCTAACTTCCCATTATACAGTTCTAAACTCAAAGTATAAATTACAAACAGCCAGTTATATATGGAAAAATACAACACAGATGGAAAATGACCTTTATGTAAACTAGTGTATGAAATATATCTGTGGCAGAAAATTCCATCAGCTTCCAGAACACAGTGAGGGAGAATGGATTCCTTCCACTTGAACAGATGTCACATAAAAACTAATTCTCTCTAAAGAGATCTGTGTGGTGCTGTAAGTGATAACCAGTGTGCAAAGGAATGCAAGTCTTGCATTTTCAAAAGAATATGAATATTGAGGCACCAACACTCCCAAAGCAGTTTCTTGCAACTACTCAGATCAGAAACTACTACCAGTGAATATGTCTACTTCAGAACCTAATTTAAAATGATTTGCAAACTTAGATCACCATAGGCTCAGAGTGCAGGGCTAAAGGTCAGAGAAACTGATGCCAAATTGGAGCACTGGCTCTATTAAGACACTGTGTAGCTCTCAACTGTCCCGATTTCTGCAGAATGTCCAGATTTTTTACTCATTTTTGGTTTGTTCCTCATAAAATTTATGACTTTCTGGCAAATGCGTGGGATAATCTGAAGACAGAAGTCACTACATAATGATATACATTTGTCTTTCAGATTTCATACCCATCAGAAAAATGCATGCTGAGACAAATCCTGGTATTCTAGCAACTTTCTAAGTTTATAAGAGCATTATTTAAAAGCTGTCCCTATTTTTTGGCCCTTTATCCTCCATTCTGTCAGGCTTTGGCCAGATTTTTTGCACTAATTGTTTGAGAGGTATTTGTATTTCCTAAGGTGGTCATATAAGTTACATAGCTGCTTACATATTGTGGTGGGGGGGGAATAGTTTTTCTGTTTTGTATTTGTACTGTCGCAGTTGACAAATTTTAAAATTTCAGCAGCTATATTTTCCCATGACTCCTGTAGCACACACCTGACAAACAGCATTGATACTAACCTCCAGTTTCTAAACAGCACTCAAAATTATTTGGAAAGAACAGATGAGAGCATACTTTAACATTTGGCTTGGGCAAATGTTTCATTATGGTGCATGTACTATACATACCAGGAACTGTTACTGAGGGGTCTTTTGGGAAAATATTTCATTCTGGTTCTTGTGCATACATCAACATTTTATTGAAGGGGTCACTTGGGCAAATGCCTCCTTTTGGTGAATGCACATACTACGAGATGTTACTGAGGGGTCGTTTGGGGGAAATGTTTCATTTTGGTGATTGTACATATCTCAACATTTTTACTGACAGGGTCATTTGGGTGAATGGTTCATTTTGGTGCATGTGCATACCTGCATATACTAATGAAGGTGCTGCTTGGAGAAATAATTCATTTCTCTATCAGGGAAGTACCTGTGCATACATGGTCAGACTGCTGAAGTGACGGCTGGGCAAAATACTTTGTGTTGTTTTTGTGCTTATGTATGCACAACACAAGCAGGTGACAGGGTTACTGGAGAATATAATTCATTAATTTGTCATGGAAAAGTTTTTGCATGATTGAACATTTCATTCAGCCATTTTGTTGTCCTGAGAGCTGGCTGTGTTACACTGAATAACTGGCATTGTTTAATTTGTAGCATGGTGCCGTGACCTGTTCTCTGAGCTGATCTACTTGTTACAATATTGTATTACAAATACAGTGTTAAAAGCATAAGTTCTGTTTGCCTCAGGTTTCAGAGATGACATACATAAAGTTTTATGTATCCAGCTTTCAAGTGTGTACTTGATTTAAGTTGGAAGAAATTAAATGTTACCGGAATGAATATCTTGTGATGAACAGGTGCCAGTCTCTCCTTTATTAGCCAAGTCTTTGTGTACTTCTATGAATGATTTCTGCCTCTGCTGTAGTTTGGTTAAGAATCACTGCCTTCAGGAAAACTGCTACTAAATAACTATGTAGAAATACTGAATGCTGAATAACAGGAACAGTGCTGATAAATATATCCGAACATTCTGTATGTATATTGTGCGTCAGTCTTTCTGTCTGCTGAATAATACTGGATATGTGACCTGACTTGTAAACATGTATAACAGGATAGGCATAAAAAAGTAATGGTAGACTAATCTATTACGTGTTTACTTCTTGTACAAAAATTAGTTTTTGTTTTTGGGTGGGTGCAATCAGATGTGCATAAACAAATGTGCCCATCAATTGTGTATAACAGCTAGAGCAGTATACAGTTACTGTCATGTACGGCTAGCTGCAAGGAAGTAACCCACATATATATGTAACAGCAGAAAATGCTTGTGCATACTTCAGCATTTTATTATGCAGGTCACTTGGGTGAATGCTGCAATTTGGTGAGTGCACATACTAGGAACAGTGACATCAGGGTCATTCAGGGAAATGCTTCATGTTGGTGGCTGTGGACTCTGTTCATCCTTTTTCCTTGATCTTAGTGGTGTTATCAGGCTAAAAATGTGGGCTGCTGATGTGATTGCTGGTGAGGGGGAGTTAGAATGTAATAGACAAATTCTAATCAGAGGGATGCTGGTTCAGTGAGATAAAAGGTATTACTTTTGCACTAATTCTTACATGGATCAACCAGATAGTTTAGATATTTGTGACTTTGTGTGTCTGATTTTAATCAGTTGATGGCTCAGTGAGATAAATATTATTACTTGTACACTATTTCTGGCATGGAGCACCTATATTTTTTGGACAATATTTCTTTGTTAGTCATGTGTAAATTTTAGGTGAGAGGAAGGGCTCAGTAATATACAAGTAATATACAACTTTTACCAAATTACTCTCTTTATATGACAAATGGTAATGACTCAGTGTTACATTACACCTGCGCCAGGAATGTAATGAATGTTTGCTCAAAAGTTATGTGTAGCAATTATCACCTTTGTATGAGCAGGCAGAACCTTGCAGTAATGAAATGCAAGTCATTATCACATTATTAATTTACAATATGTGCAATTACAGTACAACAATGAGTCATTATCACTTGTCAAGTAAAATCATCATCAGCTACCACTGTTCACATTAGTAAAAGTCATTATCACCTTGCAAACAAAGGTATGGGACACTGCAGTAACATTACATCCATGCCAATAATACAATTCTTTTTTTTGGCAGTCTTTGTCAACCGTTTTTATGTAACTACTGTTAGTGTATAAATACAGACAGAAATGTAACTACACTGTGTTTGACTGAAACTTAGTAAAATGTATACTACTGAAGGGGTCATTGGGGAGAATGTCTCATTTGGTTCTTGTGCATACTTGGACATACTACTGAAGCATACCTCTTAACTGTAATGACATTTGCGGAATGTTTTGATGTTTGCCACATATTTTTTGGTCTGTTTTTGGGAGATGGTCTAATGATTTGAGGTTGTGGACATAGCCCAGTAATGCCTTGTGGTTGTCCTTGGCCGGGGAGGACAAATGTACCTCAGATTTGGAGTAGGTAGATTTGGTATGAATGACAGTGGAGTAATTGTCCCTTTTCCGGTGCTGGCTACCTTGGTGTGGCACAGAAATTTGTAATGAGAATGCAACCGCGTGTGGCAGTCCTTACCCTGCTTTTTCCATTTACATCTGCCCTTTCTGTGGCTCCTTGTCAGTCATTGTGTGTAATTTGTTTTTATGGGTAGTAGGTATGCACCTCTGCAGCGTCATCACCACTCATGTATCTAATGCAAAGAATACTGCCCCTGTGGATAGGATGGAAGATTTGGATGGGCTAACCAGGGATAGTCTTCCAATACATCTGACAAACATCAGTAGTAATCTGTTTGCATTTTCTTTCCTGTGCAGGTTTGTCCACCTTCTGACACTGACATGGCTTCATGACCAGGAGAATGACAAGTGAGAGTGTGGGTATGTGGCCATTCCTACATTCACTGGGCTGCCAGCCATGCCTCCATAACTGAAAACCAGTACAACTTGAGCTTCTCCACATCCAATCTGAAGGTATACTGGATTGCATTGGAGCAGAGTACTGTAGTTGTTGGAAGAGAAGTGTTCCATCTACCCTGAGCTCGACATCCTTGTGCTGCACATTGGAGGGAATGATGTCATCAGTCAACCACTTGGAAGGCTGTGGTTTCAAATCAGACCATTTTTTTGAACACCTGCAGTCATGGTGGCCACGTTGTCATTTTGTGTGGTTTGACATAATTCCTCGACAGATGTGGAAAACAGCAAACTGTCAATGGGCAGTGCACAAGGCCAGACGTTTACAGAATGGGTTCATGCATGGCTTGATACACAGGGTCGGTGGATCTACAATCTGTCCTGACAGCATCACCACAAAAGATGTTCACCTGTTCAGAAGGGATGGTGTTCACCTAACTGAGGAAGGCATTGCCTTGTTCTTGACTGACCTTCACAATGGCGTGAGGAGAGCTATGCAGGACTGGCAGTATGCAGCTTGTGAGAAGAATGGAAAACACCCATTACCAAGTAGGGACCAGTATGGTAAGTAAAACTTTATTATGAAATGTGTTGTGTAAAATATATTTTTATGAGTTTGACAAATAACTGTGGTATGAAGCTGGTGAAGATGCTGAAAAAGAACAACTGTTTCAGGAAAGTGCTAACTTGTACAATCGAATATGTATTGTATGTGTATATGTATAGTATTGATAGTTCCAACATGTAAAATAATTGGGCCTGTATGTTGTACACATGTGCAGATATCAATGTTTGTTTTGAACTTAGGTTATGGAAATTATATATTTTTTTCATATTTTGGTAAATAACTTTGCAAGGAAGCATCTGAATGTGCCAAGTAATACCTCATTTTGAAGACAGTATTACTGGTTCCAACATTATGTTGTACACATGTGCAGATATCAAAGTTTGTTTCGGACATGGGTTATGAAAATTATGATTTTTTTTTTCGAATTTTGGTAATTAACTTTACAAGGTGCATCTGAATGTGCCAAGTAATACCTCATTGTGAAGACAGTATTGATAGGCGGCCCATCCACTTATCGAGATTCTTCTTGAAGTGATTCAGTGGAGGTGCTCTGCCTCACTGAACTGGAATTCTATTCCATGGTTCTAACATGGGAAAGGAATAGTGCCTGTCTGTTGTACTCATGTGCAGACATCAAAGTTTGTTTCGGACTTAGGTTATGGAAATTATGATTTTTTTTCATATTTTGGTAGATAACTTTGCAAGGGAGCATCTCAATGTGCCAAATAATACCTCATTTTGAAGACAGTATTGCTGTTTCCAACATGGTAAAAGAATTGTGCCTTTATGTTGGACACATGTGCAGATACCAAAGTTCGTTTGGAATTAGGTTATGGAAATTATGATTTTTTTTCATATTTTGGTAAATAACTTTGCAAGGGAGCATGTCAGTGTGCCAAGTAATACCTCATTGTGAAGACAGTGTTACTCCTTACAACATGGTAAAAGAACTGTGACTGTGCACTCTACACATGTACAGATATCACAGTTTGTTTAGTCTTGTATGGTTATGAAAATTAAACATTTACAATACTTTTCATTATTATGCCCATATCTTTGCAAGGGAGCATGGTGATCACACAAATGATGCATCATTTTGAAGCTTACATTCAGATGCACAACTTCTACACTGATATGTAGGCTCTGTCTGTTACAGGTGATGAGATATTATGCCTTGTTTATTTATCAGTTATGAACAATAATATATTAATCATATTTCTGTGAATATCTCAAGAAAGGAACATCACACAGTAATGGTTAAGGTATCATTTTAAATCTGACATTCATACTAACAAATTACATTCAAATTGTATGGGTCTGCATGGTACATTGACCAAGATATTATGCTTTGTTTTTCCAAAAAGTTAAAAAAAATGCACAATATCAGCATTCCTTGCCAAATATTTAATATTGACTTTGATATACACTATCAACATTTGCACTGTTGGAAAGGTCAGTGCCTGCTGAACAACTTTCGCGTTTACATTTTTAGTCTAGCTCTTATAGTTAAAGAGTTATGAACATTTGTTTTCTGTATGGTAATACAAATGGATTTTCTGAAAATGAGCTCAGACTGCACTGTTGTTCCTATGGTGGAATTAAGCCAACAGCTTTTCCTGAGCTGCTCCGGAGTGAATGAGTTAATTATGGGTTCTACAATGAGTACCGCAAGTCTGGGGCCTTTACTGTGGCAATCTGCTTGCCTGCCATAATTAATCTGTTGCCCTTTGATTCACTTTTAAACTTGGATCCCCTCCCATTATCAGGCATGCATCCACCTGCTGTCTTTCTTGTTTTGTACTTTCCCTCCCCAGTCATGGGACAATGTGCCTTGTAGCTGATATACTGCATATCGGCTTTGTTCTGCTTTGACACTTTACTGTTTTCTTTGCAGTAGAGCCCCTCCCCTTTCCTGTTCTGCAGGTAGCTGCGTGCAGCCTTGTTAGCTGTTGTCAATGGCCCACTGTAGGCTCCTAGGTATTACTTAGTCATTTGTATGGTGGTGCAGTGGTTAGCATTGTCGCCTCACAGCAAGAGGTTCTCCAGTTCGATCCTCGACTGGGGTGCCTTCTGTGTGGAGTCTGCATGTCCTCCCTGTGGTCGCGTGGGTTTCCTCTGGGTGCTCCTGTTTCCTCCCACATCCCAAAGACATGCAGTAGGTGGATTGATCACTCTAAATTGGCCCTAGGTGTGAGTGTGTGCATGTGTGTGCCTTCTGTGGAAGGTTGGGCGCTGGGCTGGCAACTCTACACTGTAAAACTCCACTGCCAATCATGAGCGGGCAGGTGATCCGCTGTGGCGACCCCTAACCGGGAAAAGCTGAAAGAAGAGGATTCCAATTTCACTGCTGCAGCATTTCCTTATTTCTTTCCTATATCCTTCCTGTTTCAGCAACAGTGCGCACCACACAAACCAGTTTACCGGGTTTACGCGCGTTTTCATCTCCGTTCACATGCATACTCGGTTACCTTGTGTACTCTCAGCTAAGCATAGCTATGGCCAGTTCAACACACACCCATCCTGCAGCTTTGCCTAGCTAGGGGCAAACAGGTGTAGCAATGCTCCAATGGGCTTACAGCAATGGCGACACACCCCTCTTTTGATGTCGTCTTTACCTCAAGGGCACACCTCGGTGTTATATTGCTATGCTGTGAGGTTCATCCTTACACCAGCGGGGAATCTGCGATTCACTATTACTCCTCTCATTTGCATGGCATTTCCTACTAATTCCTAGCTGCTGCGCATAACACTGTCACTGCCCTTTAGCAATCCTTGCACCATAGTATGGTGTAGCATGCCTGTCATTGACTATTTTGGGGAAATCATGATTTTGTGTCAATGTGATTTTATTATATATTTTTATATTTTCCTTGCGATCCTCTTTGTGCACCGCTGCCCTGCGCTTCCACATCGCGATAGTGCCACTATATATATATTAAATGTTATTTTTATATTTTGTACATTTTTTATGCCAATGGCTATATATGTAGCCATTGGCATATGTTAACAATGTAATACATGTGTTTGGTCGGATGTCATGGCTCCGATTTTATGTTTGCAAAAATGTAAACTGTTTTCTGTGGTTTACATTTCTGCATGCTTACACTATGCCTGCACCACTTCCTGGATCACTGCATACCTTCATTTGCATGCTACATTGGTGCACATGGGGTAATTAGCATACAAGGCCTGGGAGGTGTGCGGGCGTAGCATACGCAGGTAGTGCATGTGAAAACAGCTCATACCCGAATCACTCAGCAGCCATACTTGGTGTTAGAACGCCGACGCTATACCTGCACATGGCCAAGCTTCATGAATCCCGGGGAAAGTCTTAACAAGCTACAAGCCCAAATTTACAGAGGCTGAAAGGTAGATGGTATTAGAGGCCATATGCTTCTCCATGGTGCATGGTTCTTTGCTTCAACCTCTGCCAACCAACCCTGCTATTTCTGTGTCTGGCATGAATTTGTCACTATTGTCAATGATGTAGATGGTCAGGATCAAAATTATAACATGGTTCACCAGGGAGTGACAGATATGATCTGTTTTGCCACCCACAGAGCAGTGGAACAGAGGGTGATGGGTGGTGAGCTGTCTACTAAACCACCCCTTACAGAGATGTAGGGGGAGGGGAGATTGGCCTTAAATAACACTGAATATCATGCTCGAGATGGCAGGGCCCCAAAGAGTTTCAAATGATGAAGCCCTAGGTATGTAATCACCATCTGCCCCATTTTTTAATTATTGCTCACTTTACAGTTATTAATGCCTGTCCCACTACTGGCATATAGGTACATTGGACATCCAGGTGCAACATCCATCTGAAGAAGGTATGGTCAGGATTATAAACTGATATCACATTTCTATATCGAGTCATTTACATGTGTAGTTGGGGTGCAGCATCATACTTACACTGGATATGTTTTATTTTGGTATAGTCTCAAGTGAACCCTTGACTGACAACAGCACACACCGTAACACTGTCCCTACCTGAGTTTGGGGCATGTTTAGAATCTAACGATGATGGCAGGGATGGGATTTTACACAGTCAAGGAATGCAGACTGTGGATTTGAAACAGATTGTGTCAACCCTACATCTCTTCATCAGACTATGGACACAGTCTCTATGCCTCCACATATCCCAGACATGCTACCATCTGAGAGTGGATAGGTTGACAGCAACACCTTAAATCAGGGAAGTGTGGTAGAGTAGAGACATATCTGAATCTCTCCCAAGCATTTGTGGGTGGGAGTTTACACTCAGAGGGGTTGGTACCAGTGCTTGAGAGATGTATGATTACTGGCCTCCTCTTGAGGTTGGTATGTCAGGACTTGCTAAAGTATGAGCATTACAGGCACAGAGACACAGGCAAGTTCTAACACAGCCTTGGCAGAGACTGTAAGGGAGATCTAGGCTTTGCATGCTAACATATGAGAGCACATGAACCTTGCATGTGATTCATGGAATAGAATGAATCACGCAGTGAACCATGCAGTATCAACTTGAAGTCATCTGTCAGGAGTGAGAGGCCATCCTCATAGCCTGCCATCTGTGATGTCATTGGATGCTAGTCAACCTGGGTGAGGATGAGCGAGATCCTTTTCCTGCCATGGTAGCACTTCTCCTACAACATCATTTATGGATGCATTCACAACCAGAAGAGGTCATTCCCATGGTTGTGATCATTGCCATGCTGGTATATATATATTTTTTTATTTATTTTTTATTTTATTTTACATTTGTTGACCGGGCTAGTCCAGCTGGATATATGTCCATTTTCAGTAGAGGCCCGGGGAGAAAAGCTCCGCTTTTAAACTAGATAAAATCAAGACAATACAAAAGAAACACAATACAAAAAAGGATACATGTAATATGTAAAGTAAATAAAAATTTCTCCATCAGCTTAGGTTATATAAAAACTAAAAATAAAAAGATTGTGAGAAGTAGGTTAATAAGGTAGAATGCAGTATTATGACCAAGAGAAAGGGATAGATCATTCAATATTAGTATATAGGGTAAGAATGTGTCTTTAAAAATGCTATAAAAAGATTATGAAAGGTCAATAAAAAGGTAAAGTCAGGTGTAAAACACAGGGTATATGGTGAAATTTTAGAGGACAGGGAAGTAGGAGAAAAAAATCTGGAGGGTAAGTACAAGCGGAAGTAATTATAGTCAAAGTGGAAGAAACAGAAAGGTTTATGTATGAGGTGGGAAGATAAGAGTTCACAGAGGAATGAATAAGTAGTAAGGAGCCTGCCCAGTGATAGCATGTTGGGAATAAGATACTAGGAAGGGGAAGATTGAGGAATTGCTGTTATACTTCAAAGTGGGTAAGGAGGAGAGATATAGAAAAGGTAATGGTGTGGGGGGGTTAGTCTGGGTTAGTACAAGGACAAAGCCATTGTGATTTTAAGTGAATTCTTAGTTGATTTTTAAAGAGAGGTAATGATGAAAGAGATGTAAGATTAGTGGGAAGTATGTTCCAAACCTTCCCCACAGAATTAGAGAAAAGAGAATCACCTGCCTTGTTGTGGGATTTCAGGAGGTAACCAGTAGTTTATTTGCTGTCTGAAGGTTAGAAAGGTTTGTGTAGGGGAGATAAGGCTACTGAGAATAGGAGTCTTACTAGGTTGATATAGTATTTTATGAGTAATGGAGAGTTGTTGAAATTTTAGCTGGTTATTTAGTTCAAGCCATCCTAGAAGTTTTAGGTTTAGACAGTGATGTGTTCTAAATGAGGACCCAGTAGCAAACCTGGCAATATTGTTATATGAAGTAGACAGTTTGTTTAGGTTGCTTTTGGAAAGATTCGTATAAGCTGGCGAGGCATAGAAGAGGGTGGAGAACAGATGGGTTTGGGCAGTAGTATTTCTGGCTTCTGGTATAAGAAAATGTTTTATTCTATATAAGGATCCAAGTTTTCTGTTTACAGTTTTGATGGTGGCATTAATATGAGCATCAAAGTTGAGGTTGTGGTCTATCAATACACCTAAGAGTTTTGTAGTTGGTCAGGAGCTATGATTGTACCATCAATGGAGGTAATAGAGAAATCTAGTGGGGTGGATTTGTTAGTTAGAGTAAATAATAATAGCTTGTTTTTTTTTTTGGCATTAAGGAGGAGATGATGTTGTTGGAACCAGTTTTCAACATGGTTGAATACTGATTGGGTGGTGGTCTGGAGTTCAGATAAGGTGGTTGCTTTACAAATCAAAGTGGAGTCGCTCATGCGTTGTATGCAGGTAGGTAGAGGTAGATTAGTAGAAAGGTCGTTAATGAATATGGAGAATAGTAGAGGTCCCAGGATAGATCCCTGTGGGACACCAAGGGTAACAGGGAGATGCTTGGATAGATTATTATCCCAAAGAACAGCTTGCTGTCTATTGTGCATATAGGACTTGAACCACTGTAATGCCTGTGTGTCAGGTGAGAATGAGGTGAGTGTATTGAGTAATAATTGCTGATCTGCTGATTCTCCAGCAGATGTTGGTCTGGCAGCCCACCAGCATCTAGCCAAGGTTGTAAGACAGTCAGTACAACTTCTTGCAGAGACAGCTCTCATGAACAGGGGTGCGCAAAGCAAACTGAACTCTTTGCCCAGCATGCACTGGACCTGTCCAATAGGCCTTACCACAGTGCTGCACCACGTGCCTAGACACACACACACACACACACACACACACACACACACACACACACACACACACACACACACACACACATACACAATCCCCAGTACACCCCACATACCCACTGTTTTTGTTCCTTCAACATGTTAGCAGTCCATCCCAAGCAAGTTTTCACCATACAATTAAATGTAATTTTATTTTGCTCCCCATCAGGACTGACACTCACACACTTCTGTATGAAAGACATGGAGTCCTGCACTGTACACTCAAGAAAATGATGAAAACTGTGCTCTGCCCTTTGTACTTTGTTTACCTGGGTCGCCTTTGTCTGATGCGTAAAGTGTCCAGTCTTTGCTTGGGTAAGAGAAGACCAGTGTTTTTGTAGGCATCATTTTTACTGACTGCATCTGCTTCACTCTTGCATAGTCATTTTGTAAAGCTATGTGAGATCTGGTGCCTCTTTGCTAATGCCACACTGTACTCCACCCACCTTCATCTAGAAAGATCATCCCCTGCTACTGTCCTCCTCTGACTCCTCACCTGCCTCAAGTACTGCTGCCTGTCATGCTGGGAGCTGCATTCCATGCAAGAGGTCACCCTGCTGTACCTGCTCCCTAACTATACTGTTGTGTAATATAGTATACACATGCAAGTATTGTTGCACATATGGTGGGCCATACAGCAGGGTGACAGAAGATGTATCCTGGCAGTGGAACTGTGACCTTAGCAGCCCAAACACATGTTCTCATTTGTGATAGGGCATTGTTATGAGGATTTCTGATTGTTGTCATGAGCCAGGGCTCCAGGACATATCCAACATCAGTCATAATTTGATCTTGTGGAAAGTCAACCCTTACAAACTGTTGATAGAGATCACATGTGAGCCATATGTGGGAGTCAAGGAAATGCGCTGGTTGGCCTGGACACATGTTATAGATGAATAATCTGTGTATTAAGGACCACCTGACAGCTGATGATGTGCTATCCTTTGTGGTTCATATACCTCCTTCCCTGTTCACCAGGTGGGGCTTTTATTTCAATGTGAGTACAGTTTCTAGATCCCAGTGCTTCAGGAAAGTGAGCTATAACATAGAAATGCTGTATTGTGCTTTTCTCTCTTCTCGGGTATGTTGGAACTACATATGATCCATCACATGTTGAAGCATGGCATTGCAGAACTGGTGGATGATTCTGAAGGCTGACATGTGAGATACCCCTCACTATGCCCCTGATGGTTCACTGAAAGGTCTTTGTAACTAATATATATAAAGCCACACATACCTTTGGGTAAACTAGGCTGGGTACTGATTGACTTCCATGTGGCTGCAGAAGATGCAGAAGAATGTCTACATTTTGCTGCATGGTATCCCCATCCACAAGATATTGGTCCACTATGTTGGTGTTATGGAGGGCTTGAAATGTTAAGCATAATTGGATGACAATGTGCCTCCAGGGGCAACATAACACACAATCAGCCATATTGGCTACCAAAATATCCTTTTGCTGATACTGGTATCCAATGGCTGCAGCAATGCATAACATTATTCAGTACTGTACCTTGCCTGAACATGAGTATCTGCTTGTGTAGAAATCTTAGGTGGATACAGCATCACTGCATGGTATTTTAAAGTTTCAGAATCACTTCACCATACTTTCTCCATGCTGTGCAGCTTAGTTTTCTGAATTGCACACACTGTGCAAAGCTGCTTATTGTGCAAACTTGCATAGCACAATGTAGCAAAGTTTTATTAATTTGTCCCTGTGTGTTTATATGGCAAATTAATATGGTAGACCTGGATAGCACAGGTGCAGTGGGTATAGATGCATTTTTTTGTGCAGCATTATTTTTACATTGGCATTGTGTGCATACTGTAATAATTGTTTAATAGTATGTGAGCAGCATAATATAAAACTCAGTATTATTGACAGCAAAGCAATGCAGTACATTCATACCAGATTTACAAGTTTTATAACTGACATTGTAATATTGTGTAGTTTAACTGCGACCACGTTTATCCATTTGCACAATCCACATGCTCACTCCATCAGTGCCACTTTATTAGGTTGCACCATTCACCTGCTAAAACATTTAAGTGGATAATTGTTACATAATAAAATAAGTTTATTTATTATTGTACAATGTTTTCAGGTAATACTACTGTATTCTTATTTTAACTGTCTAATACAGCATGCTTTGGCACATCTGACCATCAATGGACACCGTTCGTCAAACCTAGACTGGTATCCTTATAAATGGCCCCTACCACAATGTATACTAGTGCTAGGAAATGGGCTGAAATATTAATCCTTTACTTTAAATGCAACCTCATTGTAATCAACTTGTGCAGCATCTTGCAGTACTAGTGCAACATTTACACTTGTGCTCTAGAGCAACCTTTTCACTTTATTTTACAACATTCCATATTCACTTCCAATTAATTGGTGCCCAGTGTATTGAAGTAGCACTGCTATAGTCTTATTGCTTCAAATTTCACCTCGCAGTTTACAACAGCCTTCATGTATAGCATTGTACTTAGGCTGATGTTTCTGCATAATACTTTATATACATTTCATTGACATTGCATACTTACCTACAATAAAATACTGGGCACTAATCTTTCGATGTAGCACTTTCAAGTTTAATGGTCCATATAAAAGTTAATCTGCCTTTAAGAAATGCATTTATACTTCTAATTTTGTTGTAAGGAAATTTACTGGAATACCACTGTTCTAGTCTAAGTGCAAGTGCAATATAACAAATTCAGTCCAGAGAATAATGATTCTAGTATTATATTTCAACACTTTTTCTAGCACAATGCATTCAACACTTCTTTTAATTAAGTATTGCATTAAGGATTGTGGTAAAACTGCTATATTCTTACTGTTTGACATATTACCTCTCTCATTTTGCTGTAATCTTGTTGTGCAACTCTCAGGTTCTCATATGATTCGTGCTAAAGTTTAATTCGTTGTTGAGGAAAGCATTACAAAATACTTCACTGCAGTTCATTATTTTAAATTGACTGAAATGCTTCTAATATATTCTTACTTGAAAAATCAGTATAATCCATCATTGCACATTCAAAGTCAAAGTCAAAGTAAACTTTATTGTCATTCAGAAATCACACAAGTGCAAAAACTGAACAAGATTCCATGTCTCTGGACTCAAAGTGCAGACAACATATAGACAATTTTCACAGACATTTACACATATAACACCTATTACATCATGGATATGCAGGTAGACAGACTAATACACATTTTAACACTTCAAACTGAACACTTACTTGCATGAACCTTTAGTATTGCAGAGGTTCTTGGTTAATTATACACATTGTAGTACTATACAATTTTGCTTCAATTAATCTCCTTCTAGAATTGTTTTAGGGTAATTTAACAATTTCCATAGTAACTTGCAAACTTGAAATAATGATTCTATGTTAATATTGTGACCTATTCACCATTGTGAAATGCATTAAAATAACATTGTTGCAGTGCTGCTATATTCTTACATAAATATATTGCACTATTACCATATCCAAAGTACTCTTCTTTCTCAATACTTTCAGTATATTTCACTGTTTCTTCATCTCTACAATGTATTCAGGCACTCTCATTGTCCTATTCTGATAACTAAAACATGCATGTATACTTTTCATCATCATGTTAATTATGTGTGCTAATATACTACAACTCTTTTTGTACTTATCTTACCATGCAAAAAAGGTTTCTTAAAAATGTCATACTATAATTTAATTCATTGCTGAGAAATATATTAGAGTAAGTAGTGTTGTATTCTTAAAATAACCTCAGTATAATGACTGATATTTTGGTTTAGAAGTTATCATAATAAATAAAAAATACAATATTTTAAAATTACTATAAAACATAATTTCACATTGTGGTGTTCAGTACAGAAAGTGTATTGCAATGAGCAACTAGCATTAAAAAGTAATTTTGGAATGCAACATTAACATTTCTAGTATTCAACAAAATGTATGACAGAAACCATTTTAATCATGAATACATATTGTCATCAATAAATAAAATGGCAGCCACTTTCCATCAGCTTAATTTTACAAGCCATTCCTCATCATTAAAATTAATGAAAACTGACATAAATATATTGCTCTGTTAATATTTAACACATTACAAATATATTGCTCAGTAAGCATTTAGCTCAGTGATCCAGTTCATTAATATATTAATAAAATATTTATATTAATATTGTCAATGTTTAAAGGTCTAGCTCAAGGTGCCACTGTAATCTTATTGCACACCTTTCAGGTTCAGCAGAACTCATGTCTATCAGATACTCCCCAGGTGAGGTATTTGTTTCACTTGTGGATGCATGCAAGTCAGACAAACATTACCAAAGTTTACAAAGCTGACAGGAAAGTGCCAAACCATAGATGGTGTCATCAAATTAATTAATGTTATCCGCTGCGGCACAGTGCCACCCATATATGAGTTATCTTCTGCTCCTCCTTACTACCTTTCCACTTTTCAAAAAAAAATAAAAATTCTAACCTTGTTTCCTGCCTTTCCTGTAAGTAGTCCGGCCCAGATACAGATTTGCTGTATCCAGGACTTGTAAGCTTCTGTGCCACTGCCGCTTAGCTAGGGTTAAACTATTCCTAGTGCCATAAAGTCTGCTCTTCAAATTTTCCCTTAGAACTAGCCAGTTTTTAAGTTTTAGCACTCAGATCTTTTTCTTTGAGTTCAGCACATGTTCAGAACTCATTGTAAAGAAGCTAAATAAGCTACAAATTACTACAGCACTCAACCTTCCTCACTTGTCTAGAGGAAAACAGGTTTTAGCACTTAATAAATAAGAACCTATCCAGGCATGTCTAAGGGTCAGCTCCTGGTGTTTTCTCCTGTCTACCTGATGAATCTGGGCATCTTACAGCAATGCAGCAATTGCCTTATGTACACAGACAATCCTCTCCTCCTACCACCCAACACTACAACCTGTGAGAGATGCACTTATATAGCCAAAATTGGAAGCAAAGCTCTCTTTACCCAAGACTGGACTAGACAGTCAAAAGGAGAGGGTAAACACTTGCACCACACCACCCTCATCACATAGGCCCTCAAAATCTACACCACCAAAACACACACATAGAAACACAAAACACACACCTACATTCATGGAGGCTCTCAATAAAAATCTGCCCAAGCAACAAGGACCTTCAAAGCAGAAATGCAAGCAACCTCCACCCCCCCAACACAATCCAAATGACACATAGCCCTCAAACTCAGTGTGCCACTCAACCACAGCCCATAAGGCATAATAATGTACCCAACACTCTAGTCACAGGTGACTCTATAATCAGGCACACTGATGTTCCACTCACCAGGCTAAACAAGGAGAAAGTTACTGTCAGCTGCATGTCAGGTGCCAGGATCTGCCACATAATGCACACACTCAGGTCACTCTACAACAGGTATAAATATGACTCTGTCATTTTCCATGTTGGTGTGAATGACCTGAGACAGACCTCCATGGACTACATGAAAAGAGACATGAAGGAGCTGTCCAAGTCTTGTAGCCCAGTCAGGTATGACCCTAGCCCTGCATAGCATCCTGCCATCAGCCAGAATGATACCACAGTACAAGGACAAAATGATTGACTTCAACAATTGGCTAAGCTACTGCTGTCATTCTAAGGGGATCTAGTATCTGTCTGCCTGTAATGACATGATTGACAGACCACGATGCTTTGACAGAGATGGCCTGCACCTTCCACCCTTGGGATTCTGGATACTGATTAAGGCTCTTGCCACCCCTATAGTGCCTTTTTTAGGCAAGGTTCAAATGACAAACTCACCACCATTAACAGGTACAAGCAAGCAAAATCTGAGGGTAATGCTACTCAAAGCTAGAATTCTAAACTAGATAGATAGTCTTCCAATACATCTGTCAAACATCAGTTGTAATCTGTTTGCATTTTCTGTGCAGGTTTATCCACCTTCTGACACTGACATGGCTTCATGACCAGGAGAATGACAAGTGAGAGTGTGGGTATGTGGCCATTCCTACATTCACTGGGCTGCCAGCCATGCCTCCATAACTGAAAAACAGTACAACTTGAGCTTCTCCACATCCAATCTGAAGGTATACTGGATTGCATTGGAGCAGAGTACTGCAGTTGTTGGAAGAGAAGTGTTCCATCTACCCTGAGCCCAACATCCTTGTGCTGCACATTGGAGGGAATGATGTCATCAGTCAACCACTCGGAAGGCTGTGGTTTCAAATCAGAGCAATTTTTGAGCACCTGCAGTCGTGGTGGCCACGTTGTCATTTTGTGTGGTCTGACATAATTCCTTGACAGATATGGAAAACAGCAAACTGTCAATGGGCAATGCACAAGGCCAGACGTTTGCACAATGGGTTCATGCATGGCTTGATACACAGGGTCGGTGGATATACAATCTGTCCTGACAGCATCACCACAAAAGATGTTCACCTGTTCAGAAGGGATGGTGTTCACCTAACTGAGGAAGGCATTGCCTTGTTCTTGACTGACCTCCACAATAGCATGAGAAGAGCTATGCAGGACTGGCAGTATGCAGCTTGTGAGAAGAATGGAAAACACCCATGACCAAGTAGGGACCAGTATGGTAAGTAAAACTCTGTTATGAAATGTGTTGTGTAAAATATATTTTTATGAGTTTTGCAAATAACTGTGGTAAGAAGCTGGTGAAGATGCTGAGAAAGAACAACTGTTTCAGGAAAGTGCTAGCATGTACAATCGAATATGTATTGTATGTGTATATGTATAGTATTGATAGTTCCAACATGTAAAATAATTGGGCCTGTATGTTGTACACATGTGCAGATATCAAAGTTTGTTTGGAATTAGGTTATGGAAATTATGATTTTTTTTTCATATTTTGGTTAATAACTTTGCAAGGGAGCATGTCAGTGTGCCATGTAATACCTCATTTTGAAGACAGTGTTACTCCTTACAACATGGTAAAAGAACTGTTTATGTGCACTCTACACATGTACAGATATCACAGTTTGTTTAGTCTTGTACGATTATGAAAATTAAACATTTACAATACTTCTCATTATTATGCCCATATCTTTGCAAGGGAGCATGGCGATCACACAAATGATGCATCATTTTGAAGCTGACGTTCAGATGCACAACGTCTACACTGATATGTAGGCTCTGTCTGTTACAGGTGATGAGATATTATGCCTTATATATTAATCATATTTCTGTGAATAACTCAAGAAAGGAACATCACACAGTAATGGTTAAGGTATCATTTTAAAGCTGACATTCATACTAACAAATTGCATTCAAATTGTATGGGTCTGCATGGTACATTGACCAAGATATTATGCTTTGTTTTTCCAAAAAGTTAAAAAATATGCACAATATCAGCATTCCTTGCCATATATTTAATAATGACTTTGATATACACTATCAGCATTTACACTGTTGGAAAGGTCAGTGTCTGCTGAACAACTTTCACGTTTACATTTTTAGTCTAGCTCTTATAGTTAAAGAGTTATGAACATTTGTTTTCTGTATGGTATTACAAATGGATTTTCTGAAAATGAGCTCAGGCTGCACTGTTGTTCCTATGGTGGAATTAAGCAAAGAGCTTTTCCCGAGCTACTCCGGAGTGAATTAGTTAATTATGGGTTCTGCAATGAGTACTGCAAGTGTGGAGCCTTTACTGTGGCAATCTGCTTGCCTGCCATAAGTTAATCTGTTGCCCTTTGATTCACTTTTAAACCTGGATCCCCTCCCATTATCAGGCATGCATCCACCTGCTGTCTTTCTTGTTTTGTACTTTCCCTACACAGTCATGAGACAATGTGCCTTGTAGCTGATATAATGCATATTGGCTTTGTTCTGCTTTGACACTTTACTGTTTTCTTTGCAGTAGAGCCCCTCCCCTTTCCTGTTCTGCAGGTAGCTGCTTGCAGCCTTGTTAGCTGTTGTCAATGGCCCACTGTAGGCTCCTAGGTATTAATTAGTCATTTGTATGGTGGTGCAGTGGTTAGCATTGTCGCCTCACAGCAAGAGGTTCTCCAGTTCGATCCTCAACTGAGGTGCCTTCTGTGTGGAGTCTGCATGTCCTCCCTGTGGTCACGTGGGTTTCCTCCGGGTGCTCTGGTTTCCTCCCACATCCCAAAGACATGCAGGAGGTGGATTGGTCACTCTAAATTGGCCCTAGGTGTGAGTGTGTGCATGTGTGTGCCTTCTGTGGAAGGTTGGGCGCCGGGCTGGCAACTCGACATTGTAAAACTCCACTGCCAATCATGAGCGGACAGGTGATCCGATGTGGCGACCCTTAACCGGGAAAAGCTGAAAGAAGAAGATTCCAATTTCACTGCTGCAGCATTTCCTTATTTCTTTCCTACATCCTTCCTGTTTCAGCTGCAGTGCGCACCACACAAACCCATTTACTGGGTTTACGCGCGTTGTCATCTCCATTCACATGCATACTCGGTTACCTTGTGTACTCTCAGCTAAGCATAGCTATGGCCAGTTCAACACACACCTATCCTGCAGCTTTGCCTAGCTAGGGGCAAACCGGTGTAGCAATGCTCCAATGGGCTTACAGCAATGGCAACACACCCCTCTTTTGATGTCGTCTTTATCTCAAGGGCAAACCTCGGTGTTATAATGCTATGCTGTGAGGTTCATCCTTATACCAGCGGGGAATCTGCGATTCACTATTACTCCTCTCATTTGCATGGCATTGCCTACTAATTCCTAGCTGCTGTGCATAACACTGTCACTGCCCCTTAGCAATCCTTGCACCATAGTATGGTGTAGCATGCCTGCCATTGACTATTATGGGGAAATCGTGATTTTGTGTCATTGTGATTTTATTATATATTTTTATATTTTCCTTGCGATCCCCTTTGCGCACAGCTGCCCTGCGCTTCCACGTCGCAATAGTGCCACTATATATGTATATATATATATATATATATATATATATATATATATATATATATATATATATATATATATATATATATATTAACTGTTATTTTTATATTTTGTACATTTTGTTATGCCAATGGCTATATGTTTAGCCATTGGCATATGTTAACAATGTAATACATGTGTTTGGTCGGTTGTCATGGCTCCGATTTTATGTTTGCAAAAATGTAAACTGTTTTCTGTGGTTTACATTTCTGCATGCTTACACTATGCCTGCACCGCTTCCTGGATCACTGAATACCTTCATTGCATGCTACACTGGTGCACATGGGGTAATTAGCATACAAGGCCTGGGAGGTGTGTGGGCGTAGTATATGCAGGTAGTGCACGTGAAAACAGCTCATACCTGAATCACTCAGCAGCCATACTTGGTGTTAGAATGCCAATGCTATGCCTGCACATGGCCATGATTCATGAATCCCGGGGAAAGTCTTAACAAGCTACTAGCCCAAATTTACAGAGGCTGAAAGGTAGATGGTATTAGAGGCCATATGCTTCTCCATGGTACATGGTTCTTTGCTTCAACCTCTGCCAACCAACAATGCTATTTTTGTATCTGGCATGAATTTGTCACTATTGTCAATGATGTAGATGGTCAGGATCAAAATTATAACATGGTTCACCAGAGAGTGACAGATATGATCTGTTTTGCCACCCATAGAGCAGGGGAACAGAGGGTAATGGGTGGTGAGCTGTCTACTAAACCACCCCTTACAGAGATGTGCGGGGAGGGGAGACTGGCCTCAAATAACACTGAATATCATGCTCGAGATGGCAGGGCCCCAAAGAGTTTCAACTGATGAAGCCCTAGGTATGTAATCACCATCTGCCCCATTTTTTAACTATTACTCACTTTACAGTTATTAATGCTTGTCCCACTACTGGCATATAGGTACATTGGACATCCAGGTGCAACATCCATCTGAAGAAGGTATGGTCAGGATTATAAATTTATATCACATTTCTATATCGAGTCATTTACATGTGTAGTTGGGGTGCAGCATCATACTTACACTGGATATGTTTTATTTTGGTATAGTCTCAAGTGAACCCTTGACTGACAACAGCACACACCGTAACACTGTCCCCACCTGAGTTTGGGGCATGTTTAGAATCTAATGATGATGGCAGGGATGGGATTTTATACAGTCAAGGAATGCAGACTGTGGATTAGAAACAGATTGTGTCAAGCCTACATCTCTTCATCAGACTATGGACACAGTCTCTATGCCTCCACATATCCCAGACATGCTACCATCTGAGAGTGGATAGGTTGACAGCAACACCTTAAATCAGGGAAGTGTGGCAGAGTAGAGACATATCTGAATTTCCCCCAAGCATTTGTGGGTGGGAGTTTACACTCAGAGGGGTTGGTACCAGTGCTTGTGAGATGTATGATTACTGGCCTCCTCTTGAGTTTGGTATGTCAGGACCTGCTAAACAAAGTATGAGCATTACAGGCACAGAGACACAGGCAATTTCTAACACAGCCTTGGCAGAGATTGTAAGGGAGATCTAGGCTCTGCATGCTAACATACGAGTGCACATGAACCTTGCATGTGATTCATGGAATAGAATGAATCATGCAGTGAACCATGCAGTATCAACTTGAAGTAATCTGTCATGAGTGAGAGGCCATCCTCATAGCCTGTCATCTGTGATGTCATTGGATGCTAGTCAACCTGGGTGAGGATGAGCGAGATCCTTTTCCTGCCATGGTAGCACTTCTCCTACAACATCATTTATGGATGCATTCACAACCAGAAGAGGTCATTCCCATGGTTGTGATCATTGCCATGCTGGTATATTCTACAGCAGATGTTGGTCTGGCAGCCCACCAGCATCTAGCCAAGGTTGTAATACAGTCAGTACAACTTCTTGCAGAGACTGCTCTCATGAACAAGGCTGCACAAAGCAAACTGAACCCTTTGCCCAGCATGCACTGGACCTGTCCAATAGGCCTTAGCACAGTGCTGCACGGTGTGCTGAGAGACACACACACACACACACACACACACACACACACACACACACACACACACGCACACATATATACAATCCCCAGTACACCCCACATACCCACTGTTTTTGTTCCTTCAACATGTTAGCCGTCCATCCCAAGCAAGTTTTCACCATACAATTAAATGTAATTTTATTTTGCTCCCCATCAGGACTGACACTCACACACTTCTGTATGAAATACATGGAGTCCTGCACTGTACACCCAAGAAAATGATGAAAACTGTGCTCTGCCCTTTGTACTTTGTTTACCTGGGTCGCCTTTGTCTGATGCATAAAGTGGCCAGTCTTTGCTTGGGTAAGAGAAGACCAGTGTTTTTGTAGGCATCATTTTTACTGAATGCATCTGCTTCACTCTTGCATAGTCATTTTGTAAAGCTATGTGAGATCTGGTGCCTCTTTGCTAATGCCACACTGTACTCCACCCACCTTCATCTAGAAAGATCATCCCCTGCTACTGTCCTCCTCTGACTCCTCACCTGTCTGAAGTACTGCTGCCTGTCATGTTGGGAGCTGTCACCCTGCTGTACCTGCTCCCTAACTATACTGTTGTGTAATATAGTATACACATGCAAGTATTGCTGCACATATGGTGGGCCATACAGCAGGGTGACAGAAGATGTATCCCGGCAGTGGAACTGTGACCTTAGCAGCCCAAACACATGTTCTCATTTGTGATAGGGCATGGTTATGAGGATTTCTGATTGGTGTCATGAGCCAGAGTTCCAGGACATATCCAACATCAGTCATAATTTGATCTTGTGGAAAGTCAACCCTTACAAACTGTTGATAGAGATCACATGTGAGCCATATGTGGGAGTCAAGGAAATTGGCTGGTTGGCCTGGACACATGTTATAGATGGATAGTCTGTGTATTAAGGACCACCTGACAGCTGATGATGTGGTTCATATACCTCCTTCCCTGTTCACCAGGTGGGGCTTTTATTTCAATGTGAGTACAGTTTCTAGATCCCAGTGCTTCAGGAAAGTGAGCTATAACATAGAAATGCTGTATTGTGCTTTTTTCTCCTCTGGGGTATGTTGGAACTACATATGATCCATCACATGTTGAAGCATGGCATTGCAGAACTGGTGGATGATTCTGAAGGCTGACATGTGAGATACCCCTCACTATGCCCCTGATGGTTCACTGAAAGGTTTTTGTAACTAATATATATAAAGCCACACATACCTTTGGGTAAACTAGGCTGGGTACTGATTGACTTCCATGTGGCTGCTTTAGAGGCAGAAGAATGTCTACATTTTGCTGCATGGTATCCCCATCCACAAGATATTGGTCCACTATGTTGGTGTTATGGAGGGCTTGAAATGTTAAGCATGATTGGAAGATAATGTGCCTCCAGGGGCAACATAACACACCATCAGCCATATTGGCTACCAAAATATCCTTTTGCTGATACAGGAATCCAATGGCTGCAGCAACGCATAACATTATTCAGTACTGTACCTTGTCTGAACATGAGTATCTGCTTGTGTACAAATCTTAGGTGGATACAGCATCACTGCATGGTATTTAAAGTTTCGGAATCACTTCACCATACTTTCTGCCATGCTGTGCAGCTTAGTTTTCTGAATTGCACACACTGTGCAAAGCTGCTTATTGTGCAAACTTGCATAGCACAATGTTGCAAAGTTTTATTAATTTGTCCCTGTGTGTTTATATGGCAAATTAATATGGTAGAACTGGATAGCACACGTGAAGTGGGTATAGATGCATGTTTTTGTGCAGCATTATTTTTACATTAGCATTGTGTGCATACTGTAATAATTGTTTAATAGTATGTGAGCAGCATAATATAAAACTCAGTATTATTGACCGCAAAGCAATGCAGTACATTCATACCAGATTTACAATTTTTATAACTGACATTGTAATATTGTGTAGTTCAACTGCAACCACGTTTATCCATTTGCACAATCCACATGCTCACTCCATCAGTGCCACTTTATTAGGTTGCACCATTCACCTGCTAAAACATTTAAGTGGATAAATGTTACATAATAAAATAAGTTTATTTATTATTGTACAATGTTTTCAGGTAATACTACTGTATTCTTATTTTAACTGTCTAATACAGCATGCTTTGGCACATCTGACCATCAATGGACACTGTTCGTCAAACCTAGACTGGTATCCTTATAAATGGCCCCTACCTCAATGTATACTAGTGCTAGGAAATGGGCTGAAATATTAATCCTTTACTTTAAATGCAACCTCATTGTAATCAACTTGTGCAGCATCTTGCAGTACTAGTGCAACATTTACACTTGTGCTCTAGAGCAACCTTTTCACTTTATTTTACAATATTCCATATTCACTTCCAATTAATTGGTGCCCAGTGTATTGAAGTAGCACTGCTATAGCCTTATTGCTTCAAATTTCACCTCGCAGTTTACAACAGCATTCATGTATAGCATTGTACTTAGGCTGATGTTTCTGCATAATACTTTATATACGTTTCATTGACATTGCATACTTACCTACAATAAAATACTGGGCACTAATCTTTCGATGTAGCACTTTCAAGTTTAAAATGGTACATATAAAAGTTAATCTGCCTTTAAGAAATGCATTTATACTTCCATTAATTTTGCTGTAAGGAAATTTACTGGAATACCGCTGTTGTAGTCTAAGTGTAAGTGCAATATAACAAATTCAGTCCAGAGAATAATGATTCTAGTATTATATTTCAACACTTTTTCTAGCGCAATGCATTCAACACTTCTTTTAATTAAGTATTGCATTAAGGATTGTGGCAAAACTGCTATAGTCTTACTGTTTGACATATTACCTCTCTCATTTTGCTGTAATCATGTTGTGCAACTCTCAGGTTCTCATATGATTTGTGCTAAAGTTTAATTCGTTGTTGAGGAAAGCATTACAAAATACTTCACTGCAGTTCATTATTTTAAATTGACTGAAATGCTTCTAATATATTCTTACTTAAAAAATCAGTATAATCCATCATTGCACATTCAAAGTCAAAGTCAAAGTCAAAGTAAACTTTATTGTCATTCAGAAATCACACAATTGCAAAAACTGAACAAGATTCCATGTCTCTGGACTCAAAGTGCAGACAATATATAGACTATTTTCACATACATTTACACATATAACACCTATTACATCACGGATATACAGGTAGACAGCCTAATTCACATTTTAACACTTCAAACTGAACACTTACTTGCATGAACCTTTAGTATTGCAGAGGTTCTACGTTCATTATACACATTGTAGTACTATACAATTTTGCTTCAATTAATCTCCTTCTAGAATTGTTTTAGGGTAATTTAACAATTTCCATAGTAACTTGCAAACTTGAAATAATGATTCTATGTTAATATTGTGACCTATTCACCATTGTGAAATGCATTAAAATAACATTGTTGCAGTGCTGCTATATTCTTACATAAATATATTGCACTATTACCATATCCAAAGTACTCTTCTTTCTCAATACTTTCAGTATATTTCACTGTTTCTTCATCTCTACAATGTATTCAGGCACTCTCATTGTCCTATTCTGATAACTAAAACATGCATGTATACTTTTCATCATCATGTTAATTATGTGTGCTAATATACTACAACTCTTTTTGTACTTATCTTACCATGCAAAAAAGGTTTCTTAAAAATGTCATACTATAATTTAATTCATTGCTGAGAAATATATTAGAGTAAGTAGTGTTGTATTCTTACAATAACCTCAGTATAATGACTGATATTTTGGTTTAGAAGTTATCATAAGAAATAAAAAAATACAATATTTTAAAATTACTATAAAACATAAATTCACATTGTGGTGTTCAGTACAGAAAGTGTATTGCAATGAACAACTAGCATTAAAAAGTAATTTTGGAATGCAACATTAACATTTCTAGTATTCAACAAAATGTATGACAGAAACCATTTTAATCATGAATACATATTGTCATCAATAAATAAAATGACAGCCACTTTCCATCAGCTTAATTTTACAAGCCATTCCTCATCATTAAAATTAATGAAAACTGACATAAATATATTGCTCTGTTAATATTTAACACATTACAAATATATTGCTCAGTAAGCATTTAGCTCAGTGATCCAGTTCATTAATATATTAATAAAATATTTATATTAATATTGTCTATGTTTAAAGGTCTAGCTCAAGGTGCCACTGTAATCTTATTGCACACCTTTCAGGTTCAGCAGAACTCATGTCTATCAGATACTCCCCAGGTGAGGTATTTGTTTCACTTGTGGATGCATGCAAGTCAGACAAACATTACTAAAGTTTACAAAGCTGACAGGAAAGTGCCAAACCATAGATGGTGTCATCAAATTAATTAATGTTATCCGCTGCGGCACAGTGCCACCCATATATGAGTTATCTTCTGCTCCTCCTTACTACCTTTCCACTTTTCAAAACAAAAAAATTCTAACCTTGTTTCCTGCCTTTCCTGTAAGTAGTCCAGCCCAGATACAGATTTGCTGTATCCAGGACATGTAAGCTTCTGTGCCACTGCCGCTTAGCTAGGGTTAAACTATTCCTAGTGCCATAAAGTCTGCTCTTCAAATTTTCCCTTAGAACTAGCCAGTTTTTAAGTTTTAGCACTCAGATATTTTTCTTTGAGCTCAGCACATGTTCAGAACTCATTGTAAATAAGCTAAATAAGCTACAAATTACTACAGCACTCAACCTTCCTCACTTGTCTAGAGGAAAACAGGTTTTAGCACTTAATAAATAAGAACCTATCCAGGCATGTCTAAGGGTCAGCTCCTGGTGTTTTCTCCTGTCTACCTGATGAATCTGGGCATCTTACAGCAATGCAGCAATTGCCTTATGTACACAGACAATCCTCTCCTCCTACCACCCAACACTACAACCTGTGAGAGATGCACTTATATAGACAAAATTGGAAGCAAAGCTCTCTTTACCCAAGACTGGACTAGACAGTCAAAAGGAGAGGGTAAACACTTGCACCACACCACCCTCATCACATAGGCCCTCAAAATCTACACCACCAAAACACACACATAGAAACACAAAACACACACCTACATTCATGGAGGCTCTCAATAAAAATCTGCCCAAGCAACAAGGACCTTCAAAGCAGAAATGCAAGCAACCTCCACCCCCCCAACACAATCCAAATGACACATAGCCCTCAAACTCAGTGTGCCACTCAACCACAGCCCATAAGGCATAATAATGTTCCCAACACTCTAGTCACAGGTGACTCTATAATCAGGCACACTGATGTTCCACTCACCAGGCTAAACAAGGAGAAAGTTACTGTCAGCTGCATGTCAGGTGCCAGGATCTGCCACATAATGCACACACTCAGGTCACTCTACAACAAGTATAAATATGACTCTGTCATTGTCCATGTTGGTGTGAATGACCTGAGACAGACCTCCATGGACTACATGAAAAGAGACATGAAGGAGCTGTCCAAGTCTTGTAGCCCAGTCAGGTATGACCCTAGCAGTGCGTAGCATCCTGCCATCAGCCAGAATTATACCACAGTACAAGGACAAAATGATAGACTTCAACAATTGGCTAAGCTACTGCTGTCATTCTAAGGGGATCTAGTATCTGTCTGCCTGTAATGACATGATTGACAGACCACGATGCTTTGACAGAGATGGCCTGCACCTGCCACCCTTGGGATTCTGGATACTGATTAAGGCCCTTGCCACCCCTATAGTGCCTTTTTTAGGCAAGGTTCAAATGACAAACTCACCACCATTAACAGGTACAAGCAAGCAAAATCTGAGGGTAATGCTACTCAAAGCTAGAATTCTAAACTAGATAGATAGTCTTCCAATACATCTGTCAAACATCAGTTGTAATCTGTTTGCATTTTCTTTCCTGTGCAGGTTTATCCACCTTCTGACACTGACATGGCTTCATGACCAGGAGAATGACAAGTGAGAGTGTGGGTATGTGGCCATTCCTACATTCACTGGGCTGACAGCCATGCCTCCATAACTGAAAAACAGTACAACTTGGGCTTCTCCACATCCAATCTGAAGGTATACTGGATTGCATTGGAGCAGAGTACTGCAGTTGTTGGAAGAGAAGTGTTCCATCTACCCTGAGCCCGACATCCTTGTGCTGCACATTGGAGGGAATGATGTCATCAGTCAACCACTCGGAAGGCTGTGGTTTTAAATCAGAGCAATTTTTGAACACCTGCAGTCGTGGTGGCCACATTGTCATTTTGTGTGGTTTGACATAATTCCTCGACAGATATGGAAAACAGCAAACTGTCAATGGGCAGTGCACAAGGCCAGACGTTTGCACAATGGGTTCATGCATGGCTTGATACACAGGGTCGGTGGATCTACAATCTGTCCTGACAGCATCACCACAAAAGATGTTCACCTGTTCAGAAGGGATGGTGTTCACCTAACTGAGGAAGGCATTGCCTTGTTCTTGACTGACCTCCACAATAGCATGAGAAGAGCTATGCAGGACTGGCAGTATGCAGCTTGTGAGAAGAATGGAAAACACCCATGACCAAGTAGGGACCAGTATGGTAAGTAAAACTCTATTATGAAATGTGTTGTGTAAAATATATTTTTATGAGTTTTGCAAATAACTGTGGTAAGAAGCTGGTGAAGATGCTGAGAAAGAACAACTGTTTCAGGAAAGTGCTAGCATGTACAATCGAATATGTATTGTATGTGTATATGTATAGTATTGATAGTTCCAACATGTAAAATAATTGGGCCTGTATGTTGTACACATGTGCAGATATCAAAGTTTGTTTGGAATTAGGTTATGGAAATTATGATTTTTTTTCATATTTTGGTAAATAACTTTGCAAGGGAGCATGTCAGTGTGCCATGTAATACCTCATTTTGAAGACAGTGTTACTCCTTACAACATGGTAAAAGAACTGTGTATGTGCACTCTACACATGTACAGATATAGGTTCATAGGTTCATAGGGTCATACTAGGCTATCTGCCCGAGGGCATTTACAAGCCTAGCCCATCGTTTTGTGGCTTACGCCACCTCTTTAGTATGGGGAACTATACCCATTATTTTGCTGTGCCTCTGTCGAGCAGTGACACTGAGGTAATCCCTGGGGTATATCTGTGATCTCCCATCCATTGGTCAAGATTTCTCTTGAACAAGGCCAGCGAGGTGCTCTGCCTCACATGTACCGGGATTTTGTTCCACAGCATAGGGAGTCTTTGGGTGATGAATCTATCCCTCCAGCACGTCCTATTAATAGCCGTGTCAAGGTTTAAGTCTCCGCCCTTGTGGCTCTGATGGATCTAGATTTTTGAGGTGAAGCATATTCATCAAATCTGGGTTTGACATGGCCTTGTATGTTAGGCAAAGGTCACCTCTGAGCAAGCGGTAAGCGACTGAATAGAGCTGGAGTTCTTTCAGTCGGGCAGCATAGGACAGATTTTGAGACCCTTTATCCTTTTGGTGAGGAACTTTTGTGGCCTCACCAGCTGCTGCAAGTGTCGGGTCAGATACATTCGAATGGGGCATTGTACTCAATCATTGGTCTGATGAGTGATGAGTAAAGGGAGACTATGACCTCCCTTGATCTAGATGAGAATCCCTTCATGATAAGGTGGGCAATGTAGAAGGTCTTCCTAACTACTTTAGCTACATGGGTGTCGAATGACAGACTACTATCAACCTGGGTCCCCAGGTCCCTGATAACTTCTTCTGTGCTCAGTGGATTGCCACCTATTTGGTAGCTAGGGGTAACCTTGTTTTTCGAAGGGTATGACTATGCATTTTTTGGCATTTAACTTTAGGCCGTGGCTCTGGCACCAGTTATCCATTTCTGTGAGACCCTTCTGGAGGATAGCTGTATCAGATGTGTTTTCTACTATGGCGCCCAGTTTGCAGTCATCTGCAAACTTTGTCAGCCATAACCCTCCTGTGTTTGCTTGTACTTCGGAAAAGTAGATGCCAAACAAGAGTGGGCCCAGGACTGAGCCCTGTGGGACACCACTTGTGACAGGCTTTGAGTGTGACATGGCGCCAACAACTCTGACCCTGTGGGTTCTGTCACTCAACCAGTTTGCAACCCATCTTGTGATGTATGGGTTGACATTTAAGCTGATGAGTTTTTCAATGATACCCGAGTGGGGTATTGTATCACAGTTTGTTTAGTCTTGTACAATTATGAAAATTAAACATTTACAATACTTTTCATTATTATGCCCATATCTTTGCAAGGGAGCATGGCGATCACACAAATGATGCATCATTTTGAAGCTGACGTTCAGATGCACAACGTCTACACTGATATGTAGGCTCTGTCTGTTACAGGTGATGAGATATTATGCCTTGTTTATTTATCATTTATGAACAATAATATATTAATCATATTTCTGTGAATAACTCAAGAAAGGAACATCACACAGTAATGGTTAAGGTATCATTTTAAAGCTGACATTCATACTAACAAATTACATTCAAATTGTATGGGTCTGCATGGTACATTGACCAAGATATTATGCTTTGTTTTTCCAAAAAGTTAAAAAATATGCACAATATCAGCATTCCTTGCCATATATTTAATAATGACTTTGATATACACTATCAGCATTTACACTGTTGGAAAGGTCAGTGTCTGCTGAACAACTTTCGCGTTTACATTTTTAGTCTAGTTCTTATAGTTAAAGAGTTATGAACATTTGTTTTCTGTATGGTATTACAAATGGATTTTCTGAAAATGAGCTCAGGCTGCACTGTTATTCCTATGGTGGAATTAAGCAAAGAGCTTTTCCCGAGCTACTCCGGAGTGAGTTAGTTAATTATGGGTTCTGCAATGAGTACTGCAAGTGTGGGGCCTTTACTGTGGCAATCTGCTTGCCTGCCATAAATTAATCTGTTGCCCTTTGATTCACTTTTAAACCTGGATCCCCTCCCATTATCAGGCATGCATCCACCTGCTGTCTTTCTTGTTTTGTACTTTCCCTACACAGTCATGAGACAGTGTGCCTTGTAGCTGATTTAATGCATATTGGCTTTGTTCTGCTTTGACACTTTACTGTTTTCTTTGCAGTACAGCCCCTCCCCTTTCCTGTTCTGCAGGTAGCTGCTTGCAGCCTTGTTTGCTGTTGTCAATGGCCCACTGTAGGCTCCTACGTATTAATTAGTCATTTGTATGGTGGTGCAGTGGTTAGCATTGTCGCCTCACAGCAAGAGGTTCTCCAGTTCGATCCTCAACTGGGGTGCCTTCTGTGTGGAGTCTGCATATCCTCCCTGTGGTCGCGTGGGTTTCCTCCGGGTGCTCTGGTTCCCTCCCACATCCCAAAGACATGCAGTAGGTGGATTGGTCACTCTAAATTGGCCCTAGGTGTGAGTGTGTGCATGTGTGTGCCTTCTGTGGAAGGTTGGGTGCCGGGCTGGCAACTCGACACTGTAAAACTCCACTGCCAATCATGAGCGGACAGGTGATCCGCTGTGGCGACCCTTAACCAGGAAAAGCTGAAAGAAGAAGATTCCAATTTCACTGCTGCAGCATTTCCTTATTTCTTTCCTACATCCTTCCTGTTTCAGCTGCAGTGCGCACCACACAAACCCGTTTACTGGGTTTACGCGCGTTTTCATCTCCATTCACATGCATACTCGGTTACCTTGTGTACTCTCAGCTAAGCACAGCTATGGCCAGTTCAACACACACCTATCCTGCAGCTTTGCCTAGCTAGGGGCAAACCGGTGTAGCAATGCTCCAATGGGCTTACAGCAATGGCGACACACCCCTCTTTTGATGTCATCTTTATCTCAAGGGCACACCTCGGTGTTATAATGCTATGCTGTGAGGTTCATCCTTACACCAGCGGGGAATCTGCGATTCACTATTACTCCTCTCATTTGCATGGCATTGCCTACTAATTCCTAGCTGCTGTGCATAACACTGTCACTGCCCCTTAGCAATCCTTGCACCATAGTATGGTGTAGCATGCCTGCCATTGACTATTATGGGGAAATCGTGATTTTGTGTCATTGTGATTTTATTATATATTTTTATATTTTCCTTGCGATCCCCTTTGCGCACCGCTGCCCTGCGCTTCCACGTCGCAATAGTGCCACTATATATATATATATATATATATATATATATATATATATGGTTCTACCTGACTTCACCGAAACACCACAACACCGACAACGCAATCACCGAAACCACATAACCGACAGTACAAAACACGAAAATCCACATGCCCGACAACGAAATAACCGACGGTACACAAACACGAAACCTTATACACTTCACACACCACAATCAACAAACAAAACACATTCCCCATCCAAAACCACATACACAACACAAGCACACCAAAATCCCTGCAAACCCACACTAAACCTCACATACACAACTACCAACAACCCTGACCCAAACCCTAAGCCTAAGTCCGTCACTAGCGCACACTTAGCTGACCGCTCCCTAACCCTAACTGACTTATCCGCCTAAACCAAACACAATCACTACCGCACACTTACCTGACCCGCTCCCTAACCCTAACTCACTTATCCCGCCCCTAACCCAAACACATTCACTACCACACTTACCTGACCGGCTCCTAACCCTAACTCACTTAACCCACCCCTATCCACACTTACCTTACTCGCACCCTAACGTCCGTCACTACCGCATACTTACACAGCCTTTTCCCATTTCGGCATCCTCAGCGCCGGTGCTTTCATCCGTCGGGTCGGTCTTCTGCACTGTCGATCTTCTGGGTCCCGTCGCGTCGGTCTTCTGCACTTTCGCTCTTCTGCGGCTCCCGATTTCGCTGTCGATGTTCCGGCGTGTCGGTGAAGTCAGGTAGAACCATATATATATATATATATATATATATATTAAATGTTATTTTTATATTTTGTACATTTTTTATGCCAATGGCTATATGTTTAGCCATTGGCATATGTTAACAATGTAATACATGTGTTTGGTCGGTTGTCATGGCTCCGATTTTATGTTTGCAAAAATGTAAACTGTTTTCTGTGGTTTACATTTCTGCATGCTTACACTATGCCTGCACCGCTTCCTGGATCACTGAATACCTTTATTTGCATGCTACACTGGTGCACATGGGGTAATTAGCATACAAGGCCTGGGAGGTGTGTGGGCGTAGTATATGCAGGTAGTGCACGTGAAAACAGCTCATACCTGAATCACTCAGCAGCCATACTTGGTGTTAGAATGCCAATGCTATGCCTGCACATGGCCATGATTCATGAATCCCGGGGAAAGTCTTAACAAGCTACTAGCCCAAATTTACAGAGGCTGAAAGGTAGATGGTATTAGAGGCCATATGCTTCTCCATGGTACATGGTTCTTTGCTTCAACCTCTGCCAACCAACAATGCTATTTCTGTATCTGGCTTGAATTTGTCACTATTATCAATGATGTAGATGGTCAGGATCAAAATTATAACATGGTTCACCAGAGAGTGACAGATATGATCTGTTTTGCCACCCACAGAGCAGGGGAACAGAGTGTAATGGGTGGTGAGCTGTCTACTAAACCACCCCTTACAGAGATGTGGGGGGAGGGGAGACTGGCCTCAAATAACACTGAATATCATGCTCGAGATGGCAGGGCCCCAAAGAGTTTCAACTGATGAAGCCCTAGGTATGTAATCACCATCTGCCCCATTTTTTAATTATTGCTCACTTTACAGTTATTAATGCCTGTCCCACTACTGGCATATAGGTACATTGGACATCCAGGTGCAACATCCATCTGAAGAAGGTATGGTCAGGATTATAAATTGATATCACATTTCTATATCGAGTCATTTACATGTGTAGTTGGGGTGCAGCATCATGCTTACACTGGATATGTTTTATTTTGGTATAGTCTCAACTGAACCCTTGACTGACAACAGCACACACCATAACACTGTCCCCACCTGAGTTTGGGGGATGTTTAGAATCTAATGATGATGGCAGGGATGGGATTTTATACAGTCAAGGAATGCAGACTGTGGATTAGAAACAGATTGTGTCAACCCTACATCTCTTCATCAGACTATGGACACAGTCTCTATGCCTCCACATATCCCAGACATGCTACCATCTGAGAGTGGATAGGTTGACAGCAACACCTTAAATCAGGGAAGTGTGGTAGAGTAGAGACATATCTGAATTTCCCCCAAGCATTTGTGGGTGGGAGTTTACACTCAGAGGGGTTGGTACCAGTGCTTGTGAGATGTATGATTACTGGCCTCCTCTTGAGTTTTGTATGTCAGGACCTGAAAAACAAAGTATGAGCATTACAGGCACAGAGACACAGGCAATTTCTAACACAGCCTTGGCAGAGATTGTAAGGGAGATCTAGGCTCTGCATGCTAACATATGAGTGCACATGAACCTTGCATGTGATTCATGGAATAGAATGAATCACACAGTGAACCATGCAGTATCAACTTGAAGTAATCTGTCATGAGTGAGAGGCCATCCTCATAGCCTGTCATCTGTGATGTCATTGGATGCTAGTCAACCTGGGTGAGGATGAGCGAGATCCTTTTCCTGCCATGGTAGCACTTCTCCTACAACATCATTTATGGATGCATTCACAACCAGAAGAGGTCATTCCCATGGTTGTGATCATTGCCATGCTGGTATATTCTCCAGTAGATGTTGGTCTGGCAGCCCACCAGCATCTAGCCAAGGTTGTAATACAGTCAGTACAACTTCTTGCAGAGACTGCTCTCATGAACAAGGCTGCACAAAGCAAACTGAACCCTTTGCCCAGCATGCACTGGACCTGTCCAATAGGCCTTAGCACAGTGCTGCACAATGTGCTGAGACACACACACACACACACACACACACACACACACACACACACACACACACACACACACACACGCACACATATATACAATCCCCAGTACACCCCACATACCCACTGTTTTTGTTCCTTCAACATGTTAGCTGTCCATCCCAAGCAAGTTTTCACCATACAATTAGATGTAATTTTATTTTGCTCCCCATCAGGACTGACACTCACACACTTCTGTATGAAAGACATGGAGTCCTGCACTGTACACCCAAGAAAATGATGAAAACTGTGCTCTGCCCTTTGTACTTTGTTTACCTGGGTCGCCTTTGTCTGATGCGTAAAGTGGCCAATCTTTGCTTGGGTAAGAGAAGACCAGTGTTTTTGTAGGCATCATTTTTACTGAATGCATCTGCTTCACTCTTGCATAGTCATTTTGTAAAGCTATGTGAGATCTGGTGCCTCTTTGCTAATGCCACACTGTACTCCACCCGCCTTCATCTAGAAAGATCATCCCCTGCTACTGTCCTGCTCTGATTCCTCACCTGTCTGAAGTACTGCTGCCTGTCATGTTGGGAGCTGTCACCCTGCTGTACCTGCTCCCTAACTATACTGTTGTGTAATATAGTATACACATGCAAGTATTGCTGCACATATGGTGGGCCATACAGCAGGGTGACAGAAGATGTATCCCGGCAGTGGAACTGTGACCTTAGCAGCCCAAACACATGTTCTCATTTGTGATAGGGCATGGTTATGAGGATTTCTGATTGGTGTCATGAGCCAGGGCTCCAGGACATATCCAACATCAGTCGTAATTTGATCTTGTGGAAAGTCAACCCTTACAAACTGTTGATAGAGATCACATGTGAGCCATATGTGGGAGTCAAGGAAATGGGCTGGTTGGCCTGGACACATGTTATAGATGGATAGTCTGTGTATTAAGGACCACCTGACAGCTGATGATGTGCTATCCTTTGTGGTTCATATACCTCCTTCCCTGTTCACCAGGTGGGGCTTTTATTTCAATGTGAGTACAGTTTCTAGATCCCAGTGCTTCAGGAAAGTGAGCTATAACATAGAAATGCTGTATTGTGCTTTTTTCTCCTCTGGGGTATGTTGGAACTACATATGATCCATCACATGTTGAAGCATGGCATTGCAGAACTGGTGGATGATTCTGAAATCTGACATGCGAAATACCCCCCACTATGCCCCTGATGGTTCACTGAAAGGTCTTTGTAACTAATATATATAAAGCCACACATATCTTTGGGTAAACTAGGCTGGGTATTGATTGACTTCCATGTGGCTGCAGAAGAGGCAGAAGAATGTCTACATTTTGCTGCATGGTATCCCCATCCACAAGATATTGTTCCACTATGTTGGTGTTATGGAGGGCTTGAAATGTTAAGCATGATTGGAAGACAATGTGCCTCCAGGGGCAACATAACACACCATCAGCCATATTGGCTACCAAAATATCCTTTTGCTAATACAGGTATCCAATCGCTGCAGCAACGCATAACATCATTCAGTAATGTACCTTGCCTGAACATGAGTATCTGCTTGTGTACAAATCTTAGGTGGATGCAGCATCACTCCATGGTATTTAAAGTTTCGGAATCACTTCACCATACTTTCTGCCATGCTGTGCAGCTTAGTTTTCTGAATTGCACACACTGTGCAAAGCTGCTTATTGTGCAAACTTGCATAGCACAATGTAGCAAAGTTTTATTAATTTGTCCCTGTGTGTTTATATGGCAAATTAATATGGTAGAACTGGATAGCACAGGTGCAGTGGGTATAGATGCATGTTTTTGTGCAGCATTATTTTTACATTGGCATTGTGTGAATACTGTAATAATTGTTTAATAGTATGTGAGCAGCATAATATAAAACTCAGTATTATTGACAGCAAAGCAATGCAATAAATTCATACCAGATTTACAAGCTTTATAACTGACATTGTAATAGTGTGTAGTTCAACTGCGACCATGTTTATCCATTTGCACAATCCACATGCTCACTCCATCAGTGCCACATTTATTAGGTTGCACCATTCACCTGCTAAAACATTTAAGTGGATAAATGTTACATAATAAAATAAGTTTATTTATTATTGTACAATGTTTTCAGGTAATACTACTGTATTCTTATTTTAACTGTCTAATACAGCATGCTTTGGCACATCTGACCATCAATGGACACTGTTCGTCAAACCTAGACTGGTATCCTTATAAATGGCCCCTACCTCAATGTATACTAGTGCTAGGAAATGAGCTGAAATATTAATCCTTTACTTTTAATGCAACCTCATTGTAATCAACTTGTGCAGCATCTTGCAGTACTAGTGCAACATTTACACTTGTGCTCTAGAGCAACCTTTTCACTTTATTTTACAACATTCCATATTCACTTCCAATTAATTGGTGCCCAGTGTATTGAAGTAGCAATGCTATAGTCTTATTGCTTCAAATTTCACCTCGCAGTTTACAACAGCCTTCACGTATAGCATTGTACTTAGGCTGATGTTCCTGCATAATACTTTATATACGTTTCATTGACATCGCATACTTACCTACAATAAAATACTGGGCACTAATCTTTTGATGTAGCACTTTCAAGTTTAAAATGGTCCATATAAAAGTTAATCTGCCTTTAAGAAATGCGTTTATACTTCTATTAATTTTTTTGTAAGGAAATTTACTGGAATACCACTGTTCTAGTCTAAGTGTAAGTGCAATATAACAAATTCAGTCCAGAGAATAATGATTCTAGTATTATATTTCAACACTTTTTTCTAGCACAATGCATTCAACACTTCTTTTAATTAAGTATTGCATTAAGGATTGTGGTATAACTGCTATATTCTTACTGTTTGACATATTACCCCTCTCTTTTTGCTGTAATCTTGTTGTGCAACTCTAAGGTTCTCATATGATTCGTGCTTAAGTTTAATTCATTGTTGAGGAAAGCATTACAAAATACTTCACTGCAGTTCATTATTTTAAATGTACTGAAATGCTACTAATATATTCTTACTTGAAAAATCAGTATAATCCATCATTGCACATTCAAAGTCAAAGTCAAAGTAAACTTTATTGTCATTCAGAAATCACACAAGTGCAAAAACTGAACAAGATTCCATGTCTCTGGACTCAAAGTGCGGACAACATATAGACTATTTTCACAGACATTTACACATATAACACCTATTACATCACGGATATACAGGTAGACAGACTAATACACATTTTAACACTTCAAACTGAACACTTACTTGCACAAACCTTTAGTATTGCAGAGGTACTTGGTTAATTATGCACATTGTAGTACTATACAATTTTACTTCAATTAATCTCCTTCTAGAATTGTTTTAGGGTAATTTAACAATTTCCATAGTAACTTGCAAACTTGAAATAATGATTCTATGTTAATATTGTGACCTATTCACCATTGTGAAATGCGTTAAAACAACATTGTTGCAGTGCTGCTATATTCTTACATAAATATATTGCACTATTACCATATCCAAAGTTCTCTTCTTTCTCAATACTTTCAGTATATTTCACTGTTTCTTCATCTCTACAATGTATTCAGGCACTCTCATTGTCCTATTCTGATAACTAAAACATGCATGTATACTTTTCATCATCATGTTAATTATGTGTGCTAATATACTACAACTCTTTTTGTACTTATCTTACCATGCAAAAAAGGTTTCTTAAAAATGTCATACTATAATTTAATTCATTGCTGAGAAATGTATTACAGTAAGTAGTGTTGTATTCTTACAATAACCTCAGTATAATGACGGATATTTTGGTTTAGAAGTTATCATAAGAAATAAAAAATACAATATTTTAAAATTACTATAAAACATAATTTCACATTGTGGTGTTCAGTACAGAAAGTGTATTGCAATGAACGACTAGCATTAAAAAGTAATTTTGGAATGCAACATTAACATTTCTAGTATTCAACAAAATGTATGACAGAAACCATTTTAATCATGAATACATATTGTCATCAATAAATAAAATGGCAGCCACTTTCCATCAGCTTAATTTTACAAGCCATTCCTCATCATTAAAATTAATGAAAACTGACATAAATATATTGCTCTGTTAATATTTAACACATTACAAATATATTGCTCAGTAAGCATTTAGCTCAGTGATCCAGTTCATTAATATATTAATAAAATATTAATATTAATATTTTCAATGTTTAAAGGTCTAGCTCAAGGTGCCACTGTAATCTTATTGCACACCTTTCAGGTTCAGTAGAACTCATGTCTAACAGATACTCCCCAGGCGAGGTATTTGTTTCACTTGTGGATGCATGCAAGTCAGACAAACATTACCAAAGTTTACAAAGCTGACAGGAAAGTGCCAAACCATAGATGCCATAGATGGTGTCATCAAATTAATTAATGTTATCTGCTGCGGCACAGTGCCACCCATATATGAGTTATCTTCTGATCCTCCTTACTACCTTTCCACTTTTCAAAAAAAAAAATCTAACCTTGTTTCCTGCCTTTCCTGTAAGTAGTCCAGCCCAGATACAGATTTGCTGTATCCAGGACTTGTAAGCTTCTGTGCCACTGCCGCTTAGCTAGGGTTAAACTATTCCTAGTGCCATAAAGTCTGCTCTTCAAATTTTCCCATAGAACTAGCCAGTTTTTAAGTTTTAGCACTCAGATCTTTCTCTTTGAGCTCAGCACATGTTCAGAACTCATTGTAAATAAGCTAAATAAGCTACAAATTACTACAGCACTCAACCTTCCTCACTTGTCCAGAGGAAAACAGGTTTTAGCACTTAATAAATAAGCACCTATCCAGGCATGTCTAAGGGTCAGCTCCCGGTGTTTTCTCCTGTCTACCTGGTGAATCTGGGCATCTTGGGGCAATGCCGCAATTGCCTTATGTACACAGACAATCCTCTCCTCCTACCACCCAACACTACAACCTGTGAGAGATGCACTTATATAGCCAAAATTGGAAGCAAAGCTCTCTTTACCCAAGACTGGACTAGACAGTCAAAAGGAGAGGGTAAACACTTGCACCACACCACCCTCATCACATAGTCCCTGAAAATCTACACCACCAAAACACACGCATAGAAACACAAAACACACATGGAGGCTCTCAATAAAAATCAGCCCAAGCAACAGGGACCTTCAAAGCAGAAATGCAAGCAACCTCTACCCCCCAACACAACCCAAATGACACATAGCCCACAAATTCAGTGTGCCACTCAACCACAGCCCATAAGGCATAATAATGTACCCAATATTCTAGTCATAGGTGACTCTATAGTCAGGCACACTGATGTTCCACTCACCAGGCTAAACAAGGAGAAAGTTACTGTCAGCTGCATGTCAGGTGCCAGGATCTGCCACATAATGCATGCACTCAGGTCACTCTACAACAAGTATAAATATGACTCTGTCATTGTCCATGTTGGTGTGAATGACCTGAGACGGACCTCCATGGACTACATGAAAAGAGACATAAAGGAGCTGTCCATGTCTTGTAGCCTTGTCAGGTATGAACCTAGCCCTGAGTAGCATCCTGCCATCACCCAGAATGATACCACAGTACAAGGACAAAATGATTGACTTCAACAATTGGCTAAGCTACTGCTGTCATTCTAAGGGGATCTAGTATCTGTCTGCCTGTGATGACATGATCGACAGACCACGATGCTTTGACAGAGATGGCCTGCACCTGTCACCCTTGGGATTCTGGATACTGACTAAGGCTCTTGCCACCCCTATAGTGCCTTTTTTAGGCAAGGTTCAAATGACAAACTCACCACCGTTAACAGGTACAAGCAAGCAAAATCTGAGGGTAATGCTACTCAATGCTAGAAGTCTAAACCTCAAAATGCACTCTCTCGAGGCACTCCTTAAAATGGAGAAAATAAACATCTGTGCAGTGACAGAGACCTGGTTCAAGACTCCAGAGAGCACTCCTGCATTACCAGGCTATAATTCATACCACACCTTTTGGCCACCTAACCTAGACCGAAACACTAAAGGCGGAGGCATGTCCATATTCATTAAGGATATCCACACCTCCAGGCTAGTTGCTCAGCATAATGCATCCGAGATTATCCAAGTGCAACTAACTCTAGGCAAGACCGCAATCCAAATTGTAGCTCACTACAGATCCCCCACCATGCCCCAGGATTCCCACTCCTCATTTCTCCATACACTGGAAAATATTAGGGTACAACCTAACACCCTAATAATGGGCAATTTCAACTACCCCACCATTAACTGGGAAAACGTGTCATGTACCAATGCTTTTTCTCAACTTTTTCTGGTATTCATAAATTCCAATGCTTTGGATCAGCTTATCCACACCCCCACCAGGGGCAGCAATATCCTAGAACTGGTCATTACCAACATGGGCAACCAGTGTTCCACACCAGAGGTCAATTCCTTGTTGGTCAGATCCGACCACAAGCCAATCACCCTAGACATTCACATCCCGCCCCCACCCCCCATTAGGGAAACCACAGTAAAAAATTTCTCCAAAGCCATCTTCATGCTTCTTAAGACAGAAGTGGCAAACTTCACGACACCCATGCAGATGGACAATAGAGGAACAACTGCTGAATCCTACACAAATGCATTTTATAACCACTTACATGAGTGCATGGATCGCGCAATCCCTAACAGAACCAAGATGCTATAATCCAGTAAAAGGAAGCCAATCTGGTGTTCCCCTGCCATAAACAAACTTTACAACAGAAAAAAGAAACTGTTGTAAAAAAGAGTAAAATCTCATGATTGGAGGAAATCCCTGGCCATCCTCAGTAAGAAGCTGAAATCCCTCATAAAATCCTCCAAAGCTAGTTACGAAAACAAAATTGTTACTGATTCTAAAGACAACCATAAAGCATTCTATAGCTATGTCTAGAATCTCAATGGCCACACTCAGATCTGCTCTGAGTTACAGCACAATAGCACTAAATATGCAGAACCAACTGATATTGCCAAAATCTTAGCAGGTTCAGTGCTAACTTTACCCCCCCCTCTCACCCCATAAAGCACCCATCTCTGTACCGGAAGAATGCAAAGTTCCTGTAATCACGGCTACATGGGTAAAAAACACACTCTCCAAAGCCAAAAACACAGCATCCATGGGACCTGACAACATCTTAGGCTGCGTTCTACATTAACTACAGAACAAACTGGCACCCCACCTAAGTACTATGTTCAATCATAGCCTCACCTCAGGCTTTGTGCCCACTGAATGGTGCACAGCAATGGTCATCCCACTCCAAAAAGGGGGAGCCACCATGGACCCTGGGAACTACCGCCTCATTAGCCTGATGAGCCTGGTCTGCAAGGCTATGGAACGTATCATCATGGAACTTATAAACAATGATATTGGTAATCTCCAAACTCTGGACCCCACCCAGTTCAGGTTTGTAAAAGGCAGATCATGCCTCCTAAACCTGATAGACTTCTTTGAAGTGGTCACCAAAGCCGTATATGAGATTATGGTAGTTCACATAGCCTATCTAGATCTCGCCAAGGCTTTCAACACCATCGCACACTCTGGAATTATAGATAAACTCATTAAACTAGGTATAAATCCCAATGTCACAATATGGGTTGTTAACTGGCTCACTGAGAGAACCCACACTGCGAAAGTAGCAGACTCCAAATCCGACATCAGACCAATGACAAGTGGAGTAACACAGAGTTCTGTCCTGGGTGCTCTCCTGTTTGGTATCTCCTTCTCACAAGTACAGGCTAACACAGAAGGTCTTTGGCTAATGAAGTTCGCAGATGACTGCAAACTAGGAGCCATAATCAAAACTCCTAACGATGTGGACATCCTAAAAAAGGGCCTCACTGAGACAGATGCCTGGTGTCAAAGGCATGGGCTCAAGCTCAGTGGCAAAAAGTGCATTGTCATCCCTTTTGGTAAAAACTCTGTACCCATGAACTACCACATAGGTGCTAGTCTACTTAACACTGAAAGTGTGATAAGAGACCTTGGGACACAGGTGGACAGTAGTTTCTCCTTTGATAATCATATCACCACAGTAGTCAGGAAATCCTTCTATGTGGCACACCTCATCACAAAAGGTTTCTCATCCAGGAAAAAAGAGGTCATTGTTCCCCTCTGCTTATCACTCATTAGACCCATTATAGAGTACAATGCCATTTTTGGTATGTACCTCACAAGGCATCTACAACAACTAGAAAGGCCGCAGAAATACCTCAAACAGATTCCCTATGCAGACTGTCTCAAAAAACTCCATCTTTACTCTGTTGCACATCGCCTACTCAGAGGTGATCTCTGGCTAACATACAAAGCTATGTCAAACCAAGAGCTGCTGGACATGGTCCACTTAAAGAAATCTCAATCCCTCTGAACTACATGCTCTAGGGACCTAAACCTTGTCACCACAATAAACAGAACATGCTGGAGGGATAGATTCCTGTCCCAGAGACTTCCCATACTCTAGAACAAACTACCTATCTGTATCAAACAAAGCTCCTCATTAGCACTCTTCAAGAAAAATCTTGATGATTGGATGGGAGATAGGAAATTCATCCCAGGAATCACTTCTGTGGCTTTGCTCGATAGGGGCACAGGAAACTAATTTTCTTGGGTGGCGAAAGCCAGGGTACCTTTTTTATTAGGCTTATATAGGCCCCAGGGCCAATAGCCTAGTACCTACTTATGAACCTATATATATATATATATATATATATATATATATATATATATATATATATATATATATATACAGAGAGAGCAAGAGAGATTGATATAGGTACAAATATAGATATGGATAAAGAGATACAAACACACATGTACAACATTGGGTAAAATAGAAAACGCAGCTCACAGAACTGTGATTTGATGTTTGAGCCTAAACAATGCTACAGCATTCTGGGAGATTCTGCTTTTGGGGAAGCTGCTTCAGGCTCTACCTTTCCAGAGGGATCTATATCCAAACATGCGTAAATCTCCTACTGATATATCCAGCATCTGTTGTACAGCTTGACGTGTTATGGTGAAATACCTACTGTTTGAAGAACTAAAACTTCTGTAATAAGTCTTTCTTGAACAAAAGAATTACCTGCAATACCAAATCAGATATAAATAAAAAAATAAAATAAAATCTATTTTCAACAATTAAAATATCTGAAATGTGTCTTTCAAGTGTCTTACTATGGAAAACATTTCATAAATAAATAAAAAAGTGATGTCACTGAGAGCAGTGTAAGCTCAGTAACACAGTTATCTGTTTTTTTTTTTTTTTTTTTGAGAGAAGTAAATGTCATCAATCAGTTGATGAAAATATTAGGGCAATTACAAAATACAAAGGTATTTATAACTGATAAGGTAACCAATAACCGGATGACCATTGATGTGGTGTACAGGGATATACCGTACAGCTGTATATCTCAAATTATGATTACTTTCCTGTTTCAAGGGATGTTAAAGCAAGCCTGAAAAATCTGTGCATGTAAAACATTGACTATTTAGTATGAAGCTTATATTGTTTCAGTGTGTATGTGAACAGATCATAAACAATGAAAGGAAATGCCTTCATCTCCAAAGTAAAAGAATGATATATTAAGCAAGGTTTTAACTAAGATGACTGCCTTTGTGGTGTGGAGGTATAATGCCCTGACTATGACTTGGAACTGATGTTAAATAATGGCCAGGAGCGTGGACGGACTGGGAAACTGAGGATGGGCATGACTTGGTTTTGTTAATTCGCTCATCCTACTGGGGTAGTCTCCACTTGGCTGTTTGTCACCATGCAGTTAGAAGTTTGGGAGGCACCAACGTGACTACTGGGGAAGTGTATTTAGTTGTTCAGCAGCTATGGGAGGGGTCATTGCCATATTAGAAATATCCTCTTTGCTGGGACAGCAACAATAGAGCAAACGGTCACTAAAATGGCCTAGATTATTGCCTTGCTAGTGAGCTCTCACCTCCATGCTGGGAAAACCCATTGTGGCAGAATGAATTAGACCAAGACCAATAGGAAGAGAGAAGCATGGAGGAAAAAGGAATTTAGAAAGAAAATGCTGGATTAAGAAGTGCATGTGAGTGTATGCACATGTGTTTGTGCACATGTGTTTAAAAATGTGTGTTTGTACGTGTTGCTTGCTTGTGTGCATGTGTGTGTGTGTGTGTGTGTGTGTGTGTGTGTGTGTGTGTGTGTGTGTGTGTGCATGCGTGCATGCATGCCTGTGTGTCAGTTTGTTTATGTATGTTTCTGACACATGGAATAGGCTCAAGAATATAACAGCAGTCTAAGGAAGGTCTATGACAGGAGCTGATAGTCTATGCCCTAGAGCCACACTAAGTGAAACTAAATATTCTCACCACTATGTGCATTTTGAAATGTGGAAAGTAGCCCTGAGCCTTTGTATTTGCATTTACATGATTTATATTAAAACAGGGAATGTTAAGCTGAACATGAGAATCCCCCTGCCGTGGGTAGTTCCTGAAATCACTTTCTGAATCGCTATTACCTTTTGATGACCTTACCCTGTTTATGTGCCTATATGAAAATAAGAGTCAATGTGTCACAAAGTTAAATTATAAATACATATGCACGATGAAAAAGCAAGACAAAAAAATGATATGAATGATGAGCAGATTTAATCAGCAGAAATATATCATAAAACACATATATAGTGACAAAGCATATGCAAGATGTGCTTGATTTACAGCAGAGGTGTATGTAGATGAAACAGTTCACAAGATAACTTACTGCATCTCTTTCAGCAGAGATAAAAACAGTTTAGAACCACATACTTCTGTTTATGCTACCTCATCCGGGTTGCTAGCTTTTCTTACTTTATGATTTATAAGTGGTGATTTACTGCCTTGTAATGTGTCCTTTAGCATTCATGTCTGGTCTCATTAAAATAATATAGCATTTGGGTAAAAATATGCAAATTAATAATCCAACGCTTGATGAGAATATTGCAAAAATCTCCACAGCGACCATATATTTCCCCTTTGTGCTGATGTAAGCAGGTATGAATGACAGCCAAACACTTATAAAAACAATCATGCTAAATGTGATAAATCTGGTCTCATTGAAGCTATCTGGAAGGTTCCTGGCAAGAAAGGCAGTTACAAGGCTTACAGTTGCAAGAATGCCTAAATATGCCAGCATTAGGTAGAACATGAGAAGTGAGCCTTCATTACACTGAATGACTATCTTCCCAGGATAGCTCTTGTCAGACTCTGAAAATGGTGGAGAAACTGATAACCATACAACACAAATACAACACTGAATGACAGAACAACAAAAGATAGTAGCAAATGACATCTTTGGCCCAATATAGTTTCTCAAACGACTTCCTGGTTTTGTAGCATTAAAGGCAATAACTACCGTGATTGTTTTTGCCAGAATAGAAGAGACACAGATAGAAAAGAAAATGCCAAAAGCTGGCTGTCTGAAAACACAAGTCTCATTCTTTGGACGACCAATAAATATGAGTGGAGTTAGCAAACATAGCTGTAGTGTTAACAAGAGAAAGTAGCTGACTTCACGGTTATTGGCTCTCACAACAGGAGTGTTACGATATTTCAGAAAGATACAAAACACTGCAATTGGTATCAGGGAGAAGACAACAGAAAATGTTACCAGGGCTGTACCCAGGGAATCTTCATACGAAAGAAACTCGATGTGTTTTGTAATACAGAAATCTTTTGCAGTATTTGGCCAGAAATCTTCTGGGCATCTTATGCAGTCACCTATAAAATTATAAGAAAAAAGTCTCTCCGTGATAAAATCAAACAAGAATTGATGATTTATGTAAAGCATTCATGGAAATGTATATATTTTTGTAAACTTTTGTGATCATGTAACATTGCAAAACTTGAACTGCTTACCTGACATAATAGTAAACAGACTATCCGTAACAAATCAAAATGTGCATGGTTCATAACAGAGACATGAGCTTTCAACAGAGATTGTTTTTGTTCAGTACATTAGCCGTACAAAGTGTCCTAAACTAACTGAGCAAATGACAACCATTAGTCATTTAACATCCACAGATAGCCTCTATACCCAGGGCAACAATTATAGCTACTCTGTTCTCAATGTGTACATCTCAGATGTTCGAATGTTTAAAAGTGATAAAATAAAAAGTACCACCAAAATGCATTATAGCTCCATTTCATGCCAACAGAAAGTTACTGAACAGCCACAGCAAAATACTTCAATCTCCTTGCCATCCAGTGATTGCATATATGGGGATACCTGCCAGGATTTACAAAAAAAAAACTTGCCTCATGGTACCACACCCTTCTACCACTCTTTCATGTAACAAGTCTGGGACCATCCTCTACACCATGTAGTATCCGTTGACTTTAAGCTTCTTGCCATACTAATGATTCATGGGAAGGCAAGGAAGAGAAAGCTGTGACTGCATTAGATGAGGCCACCATGGACCTTTTACTGATTTATTTATTACTAACATACTTATTTTAAAGTAAACACACATTTTTGAACTTAAGAAAGTAAATAAATAAATAAAGTGATCCTAGCTGAACAATGTCATTGACCTGCACTTCTCATCTGCAGATATTAGTCACCTTGAGAATACAGAGGTTCACAGTGTAATTTCATATTTATTGTTAATTAAAACTAAAAATAAATAAGTGTTTGTTATTGATAGTAATGTTCATTCAGTAAGATAGTTAAATTGAGTAAGGAGTGCTAAACCTGAAGAAATCTTTTTAAAGTAAAAACTTTAATTGCAGATACTTGGTGACTGGTCATGAGTCGCCCTGGAGATGTGAGCTCCTATAATAATTGCCCACTGGCTGCATGGTAAACGTAGTAATCCATGGGCAGGGTTTATGTTCATAGGTTCATAGGTTGGTACTAGGCTATTGGCCCTAGGGCCTATACAAGCCTAGCCATAACAATTCCCTGGATATTTCTTCCCACAATATTTACTTCTCTGGACCCCTGTCTATCAGGGCGACTGACATGATCCCCGGGGTGAATTTCCTTTCTCCCATCCAATCATCAAGGTTCCTTTTGAAGAGGGCCAAGGAGGCGCTCTGCTTGACATGTATGGGCAGTGTATTCCTGAGTATGGGGAACCTCTGGGTCAGGAACCTATCCCTCCAGCATGTTTTGTTCATTGTGATGACAAGGTTTAGATCCCTGGAGCATGTGGCTCTGAGGGATTGGGATTTCTTTTGTGGAGCATGTCCAACAGCTCAGTGCTGGACATGGCCTTGTTTGTTAAGCAGAGATCGCCCCTGAGTAGACGACATGCCACAGAGTATAGCTGGAGTTTTTTTAGATGGTCAGCATATGGCATCTGCTTTAGGCCTATGATTCTTTTAGTGAGGTATTTCTGTGGCCTTTCCAGCTGTTGCAGATGTCTTGTGAGGTACATACCAAATGGGGCATTATACTCTATAATGGGTCTAATGAGGAATGAGTACAGTGGGACAATAACCTCCTTTTTTCTGGATGAAAAGCCCTTAGTGATGAGGTGTGCCACATAGAAGGATTTCCTGACTGTTGTGGTGATGTGGTTATTGAAAGTGAGACCACTGTCCACCTGTGTCTCTATGCCTCTCATCACACTTTCAGTGTTTAGTGTACTGTCACCTATGTGGTAATTCATGGATACATGTTTTTTTTCCAAAGGGGATAACTATACATTTCTTGGCATTAAGGTTGAGCCCATGGCTCTGTCACCAGGCATCTGTTTCTGTAAGGCCCTTTTATAGAATATCCACATAATTTGGGGATTCAATAATGGCTCCCAGTTTGCAGTCATCTGCGAACTTTGTTAGCCAGAGTCCCTTAGTGCTGGCCTGTACTTCAGAGAAGTAGATGCCAAGCAAGAGTGGTCTCAGGACTGAACCCTGAGGTACTCCAATTGTCACTTGTCTGGAGCTGGATTTGGAGTCGGCTACTTTTACAGTCTGGGTTCTGTCAGTAAGGCAGTTGGCAATCTATCGAGTGACATAGGGATTTATGCCCAGCTTAGTAAGTTTATCTATGATTCCAGAGTGGGGGATGGTGTTGAAGGCCTTGGCAAGGTCCAGATAGGCTGTGTGGACCGCCTTACCCTCGTCCACACCTCTGGAGACTGATTCAAAGAAGTCAATCAGATTCAGGAGACAAGATCGACCCTTCACAAACCCATACTGGGTGGGGTCCAGTGTTTGAAGGTTGCCAATGTCTTTGTATATAAGTTCCATGATAATGCGTTCCATGCCCTTGCAGATCAGGCTTATCAGATCCCCCCTTATGGAGTGGGACAACTCTAGCTGTGCGCCACTCAGTGGGCACGAAGCCTGAGGTGAGGTTATGATTAAGCATGACACTTGGGTGAGGTGCCAGTTCATTTTGTAGTTCATGTAGTACATAGCCTGGGATGTCATCTGGTCCCATGGATGCTGTATTCTTAACTTTGGAGAGTGCGGTTTCTACCTGTGTGGCCATGATTACCAGAATTTGGCAATCTTTTGGTATTGAGATGGGCCCTTTAGGGAGTGAGAGGGGGGTGAAGTTGGCACTAAATCTATCTGCCAGGATATTGGCAATATCCTTGGGATCAGTATATTTAATGCTATTCTGTTGCAGCTCAGAGCAGATCTGAGCATTGCCATTTAGATTCTTGACATAACTATAGAATGCCTTGTGGTTGTATTTGGAATCTTTGGTAATTTTATTTTCATAACTAGCTTTTGAGGATTTTATGAGGGATCTCAGCTTCTTACTGAGGCTGGTGAGGGAGTTTTTTGCATCCTGGGATTTTCCTCTTTTCTGCAACAGTTTCTTTCTTCTGTTGTATAGTTTGTTTATAGCAGGGGACCACCAGATTGGCTTCCTTTTTTTGGAGAAGAGCATCTTGGTTCTATTTGGGATGGCACGATTCATGCACGAGTGGATGTGCTCATACAGTGCCTTAGTGTAGGATTCTGCAGTCGAACTTTCAGATTCCGTCTGCATGGGTGTCATGAAGTTTGTCACTTCTGACTTCAGTAGCATGAAGTTGGCTTTGAAGAAGTTTTTTAAGGAGGTTTCCTTACTGGGGAGTGGGGGTGGGATGTGGATGTCAAGGGTGATTTGTTTATGGTTAGACCTGGCCAATGAGGGGGTGACCACTTGTGTGGAGCATCTATCTCCCATGTTGGTAATGACCAGGTCTAGGATATCGGAGCCCCTGGTGGGACAATCGATTAGTTTATCCAGGGCATTGGAATTTATGAATTCCAAGTACCGTTGGGAAAAGGAGTTGGTACCCGAGTAGTTTTCCCAGTTAATGGAAGGGTAGTTGAAATCACCCAGTATTAGAGTGTTTGGTTGTATCTTAATATTTTCCAGTATGTTTAGAAAGGTGTAGTGAGAATCTTGGGGCATGGTGGGGGATCTGTAGCAACCTACAACTTGGATTGCAGTCTTACCTAGTGTTAGTTACACCTGGAGAATTTCAGATGCATTGTGTTGGGCAACTATCCTGGAGGTGTGAATATCCTTGGTGAATATGGACACTCCTCCCCCTTTAGTGTTTCGGTCTTGGTTTTGTGGCCGAAAAGTGTGGTAAGAGTTGTAGCCTGGTATTGCAGGGGTGCTCTCTGGAGACTTGAACCAGGTCTCAGTTACTGCACAGATATCGATGTTCTCCATTTTTAGATGTGCCTCGAGAGAGTGCATTTTGAGGTTTAGACTTCTAGCATTGAGTAGCATTACTTTCAGATTTTGCATGCTTGTATCTGTTACGGCGGTGGTTTTATCCTTTGAACCTTGCCTAAAAGAGGCACTATAGGGGTGGCAAGAGCTTTAGCTAGTAACCTGAATCCCAGAGGTGACAGGTGCAGACTATCTCTGGCAAAGCATCGTGCTTTGTCAATCCTGTCTTCCCAGGCAGATACTGGATTCTCTTTGAATGACACCAGAAGCTTAGCCAATTGTTGAAGTCAATAATTTTGTCATTATACTGTGGTATCATTCTGGGCAAAGGCCGAATGCTACTCAGGGCTAGGGTCATACCTGCCTGGGCCACATGATCCAAGAGCTCTTCCATGTCTCTTTTCATGTAGTCCAGGGAGGTATGTCTCAAATCATTAATTCCAGCATGGACAATGACAGAGTTGTATTTGTACTTGTTGTGGAGTGATGAGTGGATGCGTTATGTGGTGGATCCTGGCACCCGACAGGCAGCTGACTGTAATTTTCTCCTTGTTCAGCCTGGTGAGTGGGACATCAGTGTTCCTGACTATAGAGTCACCTATGACTAAAGTGTTGGGTACATTGTCTTGCCTTAGGGGCTGTTGTTGGGTGGCACACTGGTGTTGTGAGCTATGTGTCACTTTGGTTGTGACTGGTGTTTGTTTACGTTTCAGCTTCGGAGGTCCTTGTTGCTTGGGCAGGTTAATGTTAAGGGCCTCTGCATATGTGGGTTTAGTGTTGCTATGTGTGGGTGCTGATGGTGTGGGTTTTGATGGGCTATGAGTTGCTTGAGGTGTAGTGCAGATTTTAACCTTCTCCTCTTGACTGTCTAGCACAATCTTGGCAGGAGAGAGCTTTGCTTCCAGTTTGGCTTTGTAAGTGCATCTCTCGTAGGTTGTAGTGTTGGGTGGTAGGAGGAGAGGATTGTCTGTGTACACGAGGCAGTTGCCGCATTACCCCAGTATGCCCAGATTCACCAAGTGGACAGGAGAAATCACCAGAAGCTGACCCTTGGAAATGCCTGTTTAGGTGCTATTTTTGTAAAGTTTAAGAGCTATTTTCCCTTACCTTTATAAAGTACTTTGCAATTATAGGCTGTTTAGTGCCTACGATTAATTTCTCCTTATTGACAAGCAGAGTTGAGTGCTTGTATCAGTTTCTAGCTTCCTAGTGCTTTCCAGCAAGTTCTAGAGCAAGTGCTAGTTACAGGGGTTCAGGTTTTAGTGCTACTACTGAGAAACCAGCTAGTTCTAAGGGAAAATTTGAAGAGCAGACTTTCTGGCACCTGGAATAGATTAACTGTAGCCTTGCAGTGCTGCACAATGCGAAAAATGTGCAAACACACGCATTTTATAGCCAGAAAGTTGAAAGGGATAGAAATCAACCCGAAAAGGCTAATAGAATTACAATTTCAGAGCTGGAAACCACTCCTCTAGCGTTAGATAGGCAGTACAATGCTCACCACTCCCACTGGTAAGCAGTAGGACTTCCCTCTACCACAGCAAGGTCTGGATAGCTCTGAATACAGAAAATAAAGTCCTGACACAAGCAAAGCCTGGGATCTGGACTGGCTAGGAAAGGTGGGAAATGAGCAAACAAGATAGTATTGTTTTTTTTTTTTTTAAACAGGCTAAACAATGCAAAAATACAGTAAATCTTCTTTCAGCTTTTTCCCGGTTAGGCGTCTCCACAGCAGATCATCTGTCTGCTCATGATTGGCAGTGGAGTTGCTAGCCTGGCACCCAACCTTCCACAGAAGGCACACACATGCACACACTCACACCTAGGGCCAATTTAGAGTGTCCAATCCACCTACTGCATGTATTTGGGATGAAACCCACGTGATCACAGGGAGGACATGCAGACTCCACACAGAAGGCACCCCAGCCAAGAATCGAACTGGAGAACCACTTACTGTGAGGTGGCAACGCTAACCGCTGCACCACCATGGCTGCCCCCACAATAATACAGTAAATAAACACCGAAAAGGCTAAAACACAGTCCTAAACAGTAAATGCAACTAAAACTCTACAAAATTAGTAATTTAAAACTTTTTAAATGAAGCAAGTGTACAACTGAAAAACGATTTAAGAGGCAGTAATACAGCAGAATAAGTAGTTAGTCTACATATACAGAGAAGTCTATATATACAGAAAAGCAGCTAAAACACATAAACAATTCAGATGCAGTGCAACCTAGAGCACTTGAGTTGTTGCAATATTAAGGCAATTACAGTTATAATAAATGCTCTAAAATATACTCTATATTTCCAAATTGTTTGAGAAGCACAGTCTGAACACAAGGAAATTCAGGCATTTTTTTTTTTGTGTGATACTCTGATAGATACACTGATAGGAAACTTGACATCAGCACTATGCAAAACCTATGCAGGGCCAGTGTCCCAAAGGCAGTATGTGTTGCAATCTTGCCATGCACACTCATGCATTTCGATTACGGGAATATGTGCAGGGTGAATTCAAGCCACTTTACCCCACTCAGATTTCCAACAGAGGTATTTACAGTGTGTGAAGGGGACTGTGTGTGTGTGTGTGTGTGTGTGTGTGTGTGTGTGTGTGTGTGTGTGTGTGTGTGTGTGTGTGTGTGTGTCTGCAGGAGGAGAACCTATGGCACCACGATGCATGGGCTGCTAGGGTGAAGACTAGAGCAGTTAGGTCGTACAGCACAGTGTTTGATTCAGTGACTTGTTAGGATGCTGCTACAATGTGTATGAATAAGATATTATTTTAGTCATGTTAGTTGTCCAACCTGCACTGGTCAATTACCATAGGCAGACGGATCCCTCCTAAATCCTGCTATAGGTCATTTCATACTTATTTCACTGAGGTAAGTAACAGTCACATCTGGGGATATATGCTACCTGATAACATTTGAAACACTTTATAATAAGCAGCATTACACACTTCTTTCAAATGATTATAAATAAAATTAACATACCAGTGCTATTAGATATCTCTCCATCAGAACAAGGAATACAATCAAAACAACATGGAGGTTCTCCTTGTCTTGTGACTTTTCTGTATCCAGGAAGGCAGGCTTCACTGCACAGTGATTTTGGTGCCTAAAATATCACATTTATAAATTAAAAAGCAATGTTAGAATATTATTTTTCCAAGACAGTGCACCAGTAAGATACTTTTTTTAATATCTGCAAAACTGGCATTTCGTGTTTTGAATAGAAACCCCGTATTCATTATACAACACAAACACATTAATATTTCTGAAATGGAACACTATAATTTCAGTGATACGTGATGGGCAGAGAGTAGTGTAGTTTTACAGTGCAGAGAAACAATTCCTCTGTGGCATCTATAGTCATGGAAGATTTGTAACAGTTAGACATCACTGAACCCTACAGTTGTAAAAAATGTCTAATATTCAAACTCACATTTATTTAAGCATTTGGTCACTGTGCTACAAAAACTAGGAAAATATAGAACATGTAATAAAGAAAGCACAGTAGACAGGGAACAAGTATATTTTGGGTAAAGGAAAAAAAAAAAACATATAAAGAGAATAAAAGTCATGGCTGGCCAAAGACAGATTAAATACACTCATCTTAAAGGACTGTTAAGGCCGGTCTGTATAAGGAGTGCCTCAACCATTGATAAGGAAACATTCAGTATGGTATTAAAAGCTGCAAACTCTAGATGTTTCAAGCTACATTCCAACAGCCTCTAAAGCACTTTTTCTTGTCTGCTACTTAGTTTTATACTGTATTTATTTATTGTGTATTAAACTACACTCTTATACTCCAATTGCATGCTACATTGTCCCTGTAAAATCAAATTGTATTGCTGTTTTCATTGTTTATTAAGTGTTTACTGGTATTTTTCACTGTTTTAAAGCTATCTGTTCTGCCTGCTCTGGTTTTCCCACCAAGCAGTACTTAATTAACTGATCTGCTAACTATTTAAATCATTCTTTAGAGCCTCCTGGCTGATTTTCTGCTGTTTTAAATGATTTTTCAGTGTCTCGGTGCTATTTTTCTGCTGTGTTAAATATTCTCTAGTGTTTCTCACTGAAACTAGGGTAGCTACTACATGTACCATAGTTCATATCCAGTTCTGCAGCTTCTGGAACAGTTTGTAGTGGTTTGTTTGTTCTGGCCACATTTTCCAAGCCATTTTTGGACTGGAATGGGCCAATCTGCACTTTGTGAGAGAACTGTGTTAGATTGGCACCTGACTGGTAAAGGGAGGCCGGTCTAGGGTTTGGAATAAGTATTGTTTTTGGTTCTTTTGAATTTTAGAGTTTTTTTTTTTAAGTTTTAGCTTTTGGTATTTAGGCCCTGCATCTGAGCAGGTCTCTGCTTGATTATACTGAGCTCAGCTGGAGTGGGCGACCAGCCATACCCTGAGATGAGATAACAGATGATTGGAGGCTTCTGAGCTTCCAAAAAGTTAAGTTAAATGTTGTTTGCTTATTTATAATATTTACTGTACTTTTTTATTGCCTGCTGCCAATTTTCTATACTGTATTTACGTACTGTGTACTAAACTACACTGTTACACTGCAATTGCCTGCTACACTGTGCTTGTAAAATCAAATAATATTTTTTTTTCACTGTTTAGCAAGCTCTTTTGTTGTTTCCACTGTTTGTTAAGTATTTACTGGTATTTTTCACTATTTTAAAGCTATCTATTCTGCCTGTTCTGGTTTTCCCACCAAGCAGTACTTAATTGACTGATCTGCTAACTGTTTAAATCATTCTTTAGAGCTTACCGGCTGATTTTCTGCTGTTTTAAATGTTTTTCTATTTTTCTGGTGTGTTAAAAATTCTATAATGTTTCCCACTGAAACTAGGAAAGCTAGTAGCTGTAGCCTAGTCCAGAGCCAAGCCTGCTGCTTCTGTAACTGTTTGTAGTGGTTTGTTTGTTCTGAGTATGTTTTCCAAGCAATTTTGGATTGCAAGAGGCGTATCTTCACTTTTGTGAGAGAATAGTGTTTTATTGGCACCTGTCTGGTAAAGGGAGGTCAGTCTAGGGCTTGGAATAAGCATCCTCATTGGTCCTTTGGAATCTTTTTAGTGTTTTTTTCAAGTTTAACTTCTGGCATTTAAGCCCCGCATCTGAGCAGGTTTCTGCTTGTTTGCACATAGTGCAGCACTGGTCACTGCCTCGCAATTGTGCGCCAAAGCTGGACAGTTAAATTCAGCAAATTTTCCCTTAAAACCCAGGCAGAAATATCCATTCGCCGAGCTCCTCCGTCATAATTTCTAAAAAGCCACCCCTAGTGACAACAGTCTTCATCCTAGCATTATGGACAGTCAGACCACCCTTGTTTCTCCTATCAACTTTGTTGACTTGGGTCTCTTGAGGCAGTGTAGCAATTGCATTATGTACACAGACAACCCTTTACTAATAATACAATCTAGTACAGAGTATGAGAGATGCATTTACACTGAGAATTTAAAATCCATGCTCTCTCTCACTCAAAACAGTAACAGAGAAGGTTGTCAACTCACACACCACTATATACTCACATACTACCACTACTCATACACATAGTATGCGCCAAGCACATAAATCCACATATGCAGAGGCTCTCTCAAAAAACTTACCAAAACAACAGACACCTCAAAAACCCAAGTCTGCTAAAGCTAACACAGTCTCCACAGCACCCATGACATCTAGCAACACCAGTATCATACCCACCAAGCCTGTAAAGCGTAAAACTCAAAAAACAATTTCTCTTGTCATTGGATACATAGTAGTGAGATGTCCCACTCACCAGGTTGGACAAGGAGAAATTCACAGTCAGCTGCCTTCCCGTGCCAAGATTCATCAAATCATACATGCACTCAGGTCTCTCAGCAAAAGGTACCGTTATGACTCTGTCATAGTTCATGCGGTGTGAGTGAACTGAGACATACCTCACTGGATTATATGAAGAAAGACATGGTTGAGCGCTTTGACTATATGCCCCAGGCAGGTATATCCCTAGTCTTGAGCAGCATACTACCCTCACCTAAAATGATGCCCCACAGTAAAAACAAAAAATGATTGATTTCAATAATTGGCTTAGATTTTCATGTTATTCCAAGGGGATCCAGTTCAGGTCTGCCTGAGAAGCCATGGTCGCCAAACCTCGCTCTTTGCCAGTGACAGTTTGCACCTAGCACCCCAGGTTTTCAGCTGCTGGCAAAGGCTCCTGACTTCCCATAGAGCCTTTTTTAGGCAAAGTCTCAAAAAAAAAATTTCCAACATGAAATTAACTAATCAGAACAAAATAAGGGCCAAGCTGCTAAATGCTAGAAGCTAAAACCAAAAACTACACTCCCGGAAGCACTTCTATCACTAGAAGATGTAGATAGATGTCTGTGCAGTCACAGAAATCTGGTTTAAGGCCTCAGAGTCTACCCTGACCCTGCAAGGCTACAATACCGTCCACACCTTTAGACTGCAAAATGAACATATGAAAACAAAGGAGGTGGTGTTTCAATCTATATTAGAGGTAAATTAACCTCACGTCTAGTTAGACTAGACAATTCCATGAAGTTACTCCAGGTCCAGGGTACAGTGGGTAAGACCCTCATTCAATTCCCTGCCAGTTATTGATCCCCCTCCATTGCTCATGACACCCATGAAGGCTGCTTTGCCAAACTGAGGACAATCCAAATTTTACTGAACATACTGGTTATGGGGGATTTTAGTTATCCTACCATCAACTGGGAAACTACTCTAGCCCAAACTTCCTAGCACAAAAGTTCCTTGACTTTGTGAATTCAAATGCCTGGAGCAAATTATCCATACCCTGACAATAGAGAAACAAACATTCTAGATCTGGTCCTTACCAACATGTCAAACAGGTGCACTGCTGCAGCTGTTGCACCCTCATTAGTTAAAACTGACCACAAATCACTCACCTTCGAACTAACACTAACACCAGAACTCACAAAACTTCACCAAGGCAAACTATACCCTCCTAGGTGAAGGTATAAATGCATTTTAAGCCCCACCCCAAGCTGAAAGTGCTAACTACACTGAATCTTACACTAAAGCCCTGTACAATCACCTGCATAAGTGTATAAACTTGACTGCACCAGATAGAATCAAAGCCAGAGCCCCAAGTAAAATCAAGTTGCCATGGTGGACTTCCAGCATCAACAAACTCTACAATAAACACAAAATGTTCCTTTATAAGAAAAAAAAGCAAAGACCCAACAATGGAAAAGCACTCTCCTCAGCCTTAACAGGCAAATAAGGCTTGTCAAATTCTCCAAGAGCTCCTCTGAGAGAAATCTAACAATTACTGCCAAGGTTAACCATAAGGCCTCTGACAACTATGTATGTAACCTAAAGGGTATGACCCAAGCTTGTGCAGAACTGGTGGCCAACAGTATCACACACAATGATTCCACAGAGATAGAAAACCTGATAGCGGATAGGTTTGGTGAAAATTTCACTCTGTTATCCCCTCCTAATTCACAACAAACCCTCCCCTATACTTCCCCACACCTTAGATATCAGAAGAGCATGTCCTCAAAGCCCTGTCCAAGGCCAGGATCATGGCCTCTATGGGACCAGATGACATCCCAGGCCTCTATGTGACCAGATGACTTCCCAGACTATCTTCTGAACAGGGTAAATCATAAACTAGCATCACCACTGAGTACCCTTTTCAATCGTAGCCTAACCACAGGCTTTGTTCCTGTGGAATGGAGAACAGCTGCAGTTATTCTCCTCTACAAAGTTTGCCTAGCAGCAGACCCAGGGAATTATAGACCCATAAGCCTGACCAGCCTCATCTGTAAGGCCATGGAATGTATCATTATGGATCTCCTACATAAAGACATAGGTGACCTCCAAACCCTGGTCCTACCCAATTTGGCTTTGTGAAGGGCAGATCTTGCCTATTAAATCTGATGGATTTCTTTGAAAGTGTGACCAAGGCCATTGATGAGGGCAAATCTGTGCACACAGCATACCTCAACTTAGCAAAGGCTTTCAACACAGTCCCACATTCAGGCATTGCTGAATGTAAACATCTTCACTGTAATATGGGTTGCCAACTGGCTCACAAACCGGACACACACTATCAAAGTAGGTGACTCCACATCAACCAGCAGACCTATTAGCAGCAGGGTGCCAAAGGGGTCAGTGTTTGGCCTCCTACTGTTTGGTATATACTTCTCAGAAGTTCAGATAAAACTAAAGGGTTGTGGCTGACCAAGTTTGCAGATGACTGCAAAGTAGGTGCAATCATAGAATCCCTAAATGATGTCAGTATACTCCAGGATGGTCTCACACAGACCAACAACTGGTGTATTAGTCATGGCCTCAAAATGAATGCAAAGAAATGCATCATCATGCCCTTTAGCACAAATGATGTCCCTTCACACTATCAAATAAAAAACAATACCCTAAGTACCCAAGAAGTGGTAAGGGATCTGGGACCCAAATTGTGTACGGATAAATGCACTAACTCAAGAATTTTAAATATAATTAAGGACTGAACCTGCAGATAGGTAAACTACAAAATACGTCAGTAATATAAAGGTAAATAAGAGGGAAGTTGACATAATGGTTATTTATTAAAAGATATTTTCCTTACAAAGATAAGGTACAAGGTTTGATTCTCACATGGGTTAATTGGCTAGGCCTAAAATGGCCTACAAGGACAGTTAACCTAGTATTAATCTATGAACCTATGAAAATAGATATACACAGCAGGACAGTAGAGTTGTGCACCTACAAAAAAGGCCATACTCTGAGAACAAAGCCCAATGTATGGGTTTTGGAGGCTTCTAGCCTGAAGGAGATAAGATCATACACCCGATTCTGCAGAATAAAACAACATCCAATTTGATCTGTACTGTCTAAATGAAATTATGATGATTTAACCTTAAATTACATTTCTGCCATGAGTACCAGTGTGGACTGAGATTCCCCAACTTATCCATGAGGTCTAAGTTATCATTAGGTTTAGTGTTTGAAACTCAGAGATTCTTAGTGTGGTATAAGGAGCCATGGCACTGTCTTGAACTTTTAGTATTTACTTATATTTGATTTTGGTAATTTTTGATTTCATTACTCTGAGAAACATGACTTTTGATCTCACTAAGCTTCCATATATATTGCTTCTAGAGTTTCTTAGTTGGTTTGGCAAGGTTTGACAGCCTAGAAGGCTAGTGATGAACATTTGAATTACTGTTATCTTTTTTTGTCTGTTTGTTTTTTTTTTGTTTGTTTGTTGTTTATGTTTTTGTTTTCATGCAATTGCTTTATTATTCAGCTGTAGGAGGCATTCAAAATGAATAATATACTGACAAGGATGACTTAATATTTTAATATATCATGTTGACAGTTTGTTAATTCTGAGGTAGTTGTATACACCATATTCAGTTGTTCTTATAAGAGTAACTGTCATATTTTTTGAATTTATTACCCAGGAGGTGGGCTGGTTCTAGGACCCTTTACAACCATGAGCTGGACCAATAGGAAAACACAAGTCATTCTAACATACAATGTAAAAGAAGAATAAACAAGAATCCAAGACAGATGCCATAAACAAAACAATATATGAGAAGAAGTGTGTCTGTAAAAAAAGAAGTGTTGTGCTAAGGAAGCACATCATTGTTCATTACTAAAAGGAAGAAAAAATATGTTTGATTAATAGTAGGGGGAAGGAAAGTCAGAATAAGGGTGTAGACAAGTGAGAGGAAGACGTATGGGGAATTTAATAAAGGCTACACTTTTTCATGTAGGCATTGCACCATGCTGCTTACATGGACGCAAACAATTTTAGATTCAATAAGCACTGCTGAGTGGCGTGCACTCACACACCAACAGACAAACTTCTGTGGCATGCAGATCACCTCATAATCAGGCAAATCTCATGCAAGTGAGGCAGGTAGAGCAATCCCAATCCAACAAGAAGACAGGCATCTGTTCAGACCCCGTGTTAATGTCTGTAGTGTATGTGGAAAAATTCCATGTACAGGATTGTAGACAGACAAATGGGGTTGTAAAAATGTAGATATATGGACAGAAATTCCCTGAAAATGTAATACCACATACACATATGAGTGAAACTATTATCCTGTATGTTTGGAAAAAAATTAAAGGAAATAAATTAAATCTCAGCATTTTTGCATGGCATGGTATAGTGCACAAACATGCTTTATAGAAAAAATTAAGAAAAATTGGAAAACAAAAGTAATATTATGTGACAGAAATGTATTACAGGACCTTGTGTGGAGTCCCTACAATGGTGCATTGGTGCTGTGGCTAACATGGTAGGGCTATGAAGTTTGTAGTTTTATTTTTATTTTATTTAACATTTGTTGACCGGGAATGTCTGACTAGGTTCCACAGATCCTGTTTTCAGCAGAGGCCCGGGGAGAAATGCTCCAGTTTCCAGGCTCCAGTTTCCAGGCTGTGAGCAGGGATACCTATGCAAATGAGGTGGAGTTCCTGAATAACAGAAAGGAGTAATCATGTCCGTATATCCCCTTCATGTAGGCTTAGAACCATGTTGCTGTTTACACAGGATGTAGCTGACAGTGGTGGGGGGGGGGTGGCTGTTGACTTTTAAGCTTATTTCAGCTTAGGCATGTGTGTTTGCATGGTGCGCCACATGGCTGAGCATGTCCTTTCAGGGGGGTGTGTCCACTAACTTCTAAGCTCTGTTTACCTTTGCTGAGTGTGTTTGCATGGTGCACTGTTGTGCTGAGAGTGTCTGAAAAACAAATGTATTCAATTAGTTTTGACCCGTGTTTAAGCTAAAATAGGTTAATTAATTATACTGTAGGCAGGTAGAATGCATCATAGTTAGTCAATCACACATTCTGCACCTACAGAAGAGCTATATAAAGTATGCATACACCCTACATTATGATTTTCCCCAATATTCTGAACCATTGGACTACAGACTTGGTAATTTTAATGGGGATAATGCTAGGTGCTGCTGTAGGTCTGCTACATCTGTGTATACAAGATGCTGAAGTCAGTGCTGCTGCTTATGCTGCTGACAATAGGCCTAGACAGAGAAGGGGAAGTGTGCTCAGGCCCAGGGTAACCTTCCAGGTGCTACAGGAGTTGGAGATTGTAGAGCACTACAGGGTGGACAGGGACATACTACAAGAACTCATTGAGGTCTGCCGCCCTCAACTCAGATGCAGATACAACAAAGGGGAATCCATCCCAGTAGAAACAAAAGTATGTGTAGCCCTTAGGTTACTAGCTATATGTACTTTCCAAAGACCAACTGGGGACATGATGGGGGTCTCACAAGCATCAGCATCAAGGGTAGTCTACTAGTTCCTAGATGCCATGCTACCATATGCCAGTGAGCACATTTCTTTTCTGCTCTCCACTGAGGTGAGGGCCAGCAATATGCAACTCTTCTACTGTGTAGCACACTAATAGACTGCACTCATGTACACATCAAGGCACCACCCAGTAAAGAGGGTAGAATCTACTTCAACTGCAAGGGGTACCACTCCATCAACTGTCAAGTCATGTGCAATACCCAGAGTATTATCATGAAACTGTGTGTTGGCAGCCCTGGTAGTTATCACAACTCCCATATTTACCACTCATCACAGCTACACCAGTTGTTTGCAAAGGGAGAAATTCCACATGGCAATTTACTGGGGGATACCGGCTACCCATTGGAACTGTGGATGATGACACCCATCAGAAATGCACACACACCCATGGAAGAATGCCATAATGAGGCACGTGGACAAACTAGGAACATAATAGAGCATGTGTTTGGTCTTCTGAAGTCAAGATTCTGGTGCCTCGTATATCTCGTGGAGCCCTGCAGTACTCTCCAGCCACATGTGCACATATAATTACAGTATGTGCTATGCTACACAATATGATCCTGTGGAAAGAGCTGCAGCAGGATCAACAAAGTGAATGGATACACAGCCCCACCAGTGCCTAGGTCACCACTGCCACAGTCAGAGGAGGACTCAGAGGAGAAACCCCCTGATGATGTCCCTGTAGGCAGACATAGGTGTGCCCAGTATGCCCTGGCTTTGGCTAAGAGACAATGCATAGCACATTCACTGACAACCTAGGGCCCTAGGGATTGACACCTTACTCCTACTTACATACATATAGTAAAATTGATGCCAGGCAACCTACATAATCTGTATTTATCCATGTATTGGCTGTGTACTGCTTACATCAGACAGAGTCTGCCCTGAACTACAGTTTTGTCAACTGCTGCATTCACAATATAAGTCTCTAACATACACCCTACTTGTAAGGATTATTATAATATGGTATTGTATGTAGGGATCTGCTGTATTTGTGTAAGGAAAGACAGCTGGCTATTTGGACAGAAGTAACATCCACATGGGACTACAGATATCCAGTCCACTAGTATGTGTTCCTTCATATTCACTAGCCTCATGGTTGGAATATTCACTACATCAGTTAAGGGAGATGTTAAACAGTGGGGTCATATGATATTTGGAATACTGTGTATCCCTGCAGAACATATGGTGTTGTTCCCCTACACCCAACAAAGCAGTTTTCCCATATAACTGCTGTAAAAGTAAGTCATCAATGGTATATCAGCTGTCCAGGCAATCTCAGGGCAGTAACATAGAAATCGATCACACATTGTATGCGGGAATAACAACGTACATTTGTATACTGTTGATTGTGTGATGAATGACTCCTCTGTGTCTAGTAGCTTGTGTGGGCTCAGTGAATTAGGGATGTTAGCAAGGCTAATGGCATTGATGGTTCAAATCTGGAAGTATCTACATCTTTCCATGTGAAGTATTATTATGTTGGTGTTTTCACAGACTGTCAATCTGTGTGTGGTGTAAAATTATGAACCGCTGTCACATATTAATCACATCAGACAGCTGGAGAATGCCATGAACATTTTGAGTGAAGTGCAGTACTGCAGAAACAAGGACAGATGTCATTGTCTGTAACACAAAATCCTGGACTGGAGTACAGGTAGGTATGGGCTGGAGTCAGTTTATAAGTACTGACAGTCCCACTGGGCATGCTCATACACTTAGCTAAACTGAGCACAATTCTGTTGCCCCTTCATCAAAATGACCTGTTATGTATAAGTATGTCCATACAGGCATACATATATGAATACATATCCAGCTGTCACTAAATATATATATATATATATATATATATATATATATATATATATATATATATATATATATACATATATATATATATATATATATATATATGTGTGTGTGTGTGTGTGTGTATGTATTTTCAAATAGATAATCTCTCTCTCTCTCTCTCTCTCTATATATATATATATATATATATATATATATATATATATATATATATACAGTATATATAAACATCCATCTCAGTCTTTCCCCATATATCTCTATAACACATATACATATCACACACACACACACACACACACACACACACACACACACACACACACACACACACACACACACAGCTACATTTATATATCCATTCCTGCTATATATAGAAATATGTGTATAGATGTCTGTATTGTCCTACATACCCTAATACTGGTGGATGATGCTGTTCTATCACACATCTATAATGTTGCTCACAGGATCCAAAGTAAGGGCTCATCAGTATATAATGCACTTACCTACAGAACCCTGTGCCTGCTGGATGTCACCACACAGACAGGAAAAGGTGAGCAGGTTGTGTAATGTATAATGTTGTCTACACATACATGGACAAGGTACATTGTCCCTGCCCATAGGCTTGCCCATCCAAGTGCAAACAGCCACATATGGCCATACTGGTAACTGTAGGCACATAGCTAGGAAAATAACACTTATCTCACTACTAGGATATTAGATTCAGGTAACAGTATGAAGCAGTATCACTCTGTAGGCCACAGATGCTGTTCAACACAAGCCTAGTTTGACAGCAATCACATATAAAATAGACATCAGCCATGGCACATGCGGTACATGCTGTGATCTGCAGGGTGTAAGACTAGATAGGTAGGGGTTCTAATCTCATTCCAGGCCACATGGTGTGTGTGTATGTGTGTGTGTGTGTGTGTGTGTGTGTGTGTGTGTGTGTGTGTGTGTGTGTGTGTGTGTGTGTGTGTGTGTGTGTGTGTGTGTGTGTGTGTGTGTGTGTATCCCTGTGAAAAACAATTAAGAATCACTCATTGGCTATCAAACTGCAATGGGTATGCACTTTTTTGCCCTGTAAGTTGCTGCTGGCTTCCAAACTGCCCTCTTCTAAAAGGTCTGATGATGTCATTTACCTAAAGACTGCCAGTTGCCATTGTAATATCACCCTTAAGTTGTGGTGCATGCGATAATTATTATGATCTATATGTGTAAGATTCAATAGTTAGGGTTCTAATTTCGATCTAGGTCGCTTGGTGTATGTGTGCATGTCTCTATCGCATAAATATGATCACCTCAGTAACTTAGAAAGAGGTAAGGTTTTGCAGTAATTTGTACCAGGTGATGTGGCCCTCCAAATACCTGACCACAACTAGGTCTGCTGATGTCATCAAGCATAATATGTTCTAAACCGATAGCACTAGCAGGCATGAGGTGTGTTGTGTGCATCACATACTGTGATCTGCAGTATGTACCATTAGATAGGCTAGTGTTCTAGTCTACATACTGTCAACTTGCACTATATGTGTGCTGTGCCATGTCCTGTAAGCAGTAATTGGAAGTGGTGCTATCCTCAATGTAGCCAGGTTTGTGTGTGTGGCTGTTAGAGCATTTCACATCAGCATATGGAACGAGAGGATGTTTGAACTTCACTAGAATAATGGCCATACAGTCCTCATAGTCCTAGACAACTTTATACCCTTATTTACATGATCAGCACATATTGCCCCAGTCCAAGACAGACACAGGCAAAAGCCTGTGGTAAAATGATAGTCACCCAGCCAATCATATAGATGGCATGTGCTGAAGTGCACTGAGGTACTCTGTTTGAAATTGGGCAGGGTTCTGCTTCAAAGGTGTGTTAAAGTCTGCTAGACAAATCTCTCTCACCAGCATGTATTACTAATGTCACATACTAGGTTAATGTCCTTAGAGTGATTAATCCATCTACTAAGCCACCTACAGATATGCAGCATGTACAATCAAGCAGGGTCACTCATTCTCCCATATCCCATATGCAAAGCATAGATCACCTTTGAGTAGTGTACTTGCCACATTCTACAATGACATTCATTTCAGACAATCCCTATTGAACACATACTGAAGACGTGAAGTTCCCTTGTGATGGACCATACTGTTGTGTGCTAGTGCCAGTACTGCTTGGAAAGGTACATCACCAAATGACCATTGCACTCAGATATTGGCATGCTGAGTGAAGAGTACATGGAAGTTATGAGTAAGTCACTTACGGGTGACTGTGCCCTCAGCTATAACATATGATTCTCATCATACCACTGGGGAGACATGATGATCTCATGCACATTAGGTGTAAACCTGTGTGGCCAGGTCTGTGTGTCCATTTCTTTCTCCCCTTAGTATGTACATCACATGTTACTACTGATGTGCTAATTGTCAGATACATAGGTGTTAGTGATAGAAATGATACTACATATATATTTGTATGGAATTTATGGGCATTAGTATGGCAACAGACATTTGTTTATCAATACCCTCTTGTAGGATATTGACATAAATCACAGACTATATGAGTGCTCACAGTCTGCAGGCATCAGCTAACATTGTTAGCCACAGACATTCAGCATTCACTTGTGTCATGGTTAAATGGATTTCAAGCAGTAGAGGACCCAGGACTGAGCCTTGTTGAACACTGCTGCTAACAAATCAGCTATTGGAGGCTGATGTCCCTATGTTGTGTATGTGTGCCACCAATGGGTCACTTAGTGACCATTAAAATTATAGTACCATGGATGCCTAAGTGGGTGCTTTGTAAATTATGCCAGAGTGGGGGATATAGTCAGATGGCTTGGCTCCATCCATGGGGGTGTATGCCCTGATGGCCCCTCACCCAGGTCCTTGGTGACTACCTTGGAAATGTCCACCATGTTTAACAGTCATGATCCCCCTGTCAGAGATCCAAACTGTGTACAGTCAACTGTGTGTACATCACATATCTGTATGCTGATCAGCTCCATGATGATTGCCCCTATGGGCATACAGATATGGATATTCAGGCAAAAAGATCAATAGTTCCGCTGGTCAGTGGATGCACCACCTCTGTGCAAGAGTATAACAACTGCTGTTGTCCAGTCAGCTGGGGTGCAGCCAGTGGTTTCAGTATGATTGCAAGGTGTTCCCAATGGTGTTAGTAATCCTTACCAGATCCCATGTAGGATACAACCTGAGATGTTAGAATGTCTAATAGATGCTGTGCATCCTCCATACAGAGGCCATGTATGACCTGCTCTGTAGATATGAAAGTTATGGGACAGGTTGTAGGAATGTCGTGTCACATGTGGTGGGGACAAGGGAGTGAAGCTGATACAGAACCTGTGGGACTACGGGTTAGCTATGAGTACAGACCCATTATATGTGGTACCATTATGTATGAGTTCACCGACAATCTAGGCCTGTCCTTTGAGGTTACACATGTAACTACATGTGTGTTGTGGTTCTGCTTTATGTGGGTGGCTAATTTTGTCACTTACTGTGTCTTACACAACATCACAACAACACTATGTGCTTGTTTCAGCTGAGGAGGTTGTAGCTCCAGTTTATGGGGGGACCCTCACCCCAACTGTCACACAGAAATGTCCACCTATTATTGTACAGCCTGATAATGGAAGTTATCCACCAGGCAGGTTTGCTGTGCCATGAGGAGCCTGTGTTCCTCCTGTCAGGTATAGCCAAGTTCATGCAGCTGTAATGCTGCTGGCATAATGCAGGGGTGTAGAGCTTTGCATACTCGTCTGTCCCATCTGAGGGGGAAGGTGCAGTCAAGCTATGTAAACCATCCCACAGGAGGCAATAAATGACTTTGTTGAAATATATGCCTGTATTTTCTGCAAGTGGGGGTTATTGCTGGTAATTTTAATGAGACTGATCTGTGGTCAGATCCCACCAGGGAGGACCTCACATTGGGGGAGGGGTCTGCAGTGGTCAGCCATATTGGTAAACACATGATGCAGTGCATTGGTTCCCCTTGTGGGGATGTCATGGCTCTGCTCCACTGCATTGTAGTTAAGGATGTGAACTAACCTTTGGACAAGTGAGCTGCAGCCTGACTAAGCAACACAGTTGGTGGTCACTTAATGCCTCCTCAAACCATGGTGTAATGATATATCTTGATAGACACATGTACATACAAATATGCACAATGGGTGTCTGGATTCATGGAGCTGCTCCTGTAGCTGGCTATTGCTTGATAATTAAGTAGTGAATGGCACATGCATTGTCTGCAGGAAATAACAGTGTTTCACAAAATCTATATGTGTATCTATCCTTAATGAGTATGTATGCACCACTTGCATTACCTTGCACAGTGTTATTTTGAGGTCTGAACATCTGGAAGGAAGTGCAGTCTGGTATGGCTGTGGTGCTGTCCACAGCCTTGAACCAGATGTCATTGACTGCACACATGTCTACATATTCTAAGGTGGGGACATATTCCACAAAGTGGGGCTCAGTGTTGCCATACCCAGCGTGTAGCAGCATAAGCATGATGTTATATAAAGACGCTGTTATCATTGCCAACTTTACCCTTAACAGTGCATCTAAGATGCATTGTGGGGATGTTAGTGGCCTTGGCCGGTACTCCAAATCTCAGGGGTGAGAGATGAAGACCACCACTGGTGAAGTACTGATGTCTGTTGAGCAAGGCATCCCAGGTAGACATGTAGTAGATCCTCTTACAATGACACCACACACACTAAGGCAATTATTGACTTCCAACAATTTCCCTGTGTATGGAGCCATCATCCTAAGTGAGGGTCAACTGCAACTGAAGCTATGCGCATACCCGCAAGAGACACAGACTGGCTAAGCTTGTTCATGTATCTGCATTCAGTCCAGTGACATATGTCCCTTCTCATACACACCTGCAGGAACTATGATGTCAACATTATGTTAACTGATATTCCTTGATTTGCGTCAATGTGTGGTAAGACCTATTGTGTCAACCAACAGATAGCTATCTGTGATCTTTCCCATATGTAGCCACTTGACACAGACATCAATGTATCTCATGATGTAATCACATATGACTATGAGGTGTGATTTTGTATTTTGCCTCAGGTGTTTTTCCAGAGAGAGAGAGTGGTGTATGCAGTATTATGTGTAGTGTACTCTCCAGAGGTAGGATTTTTTGAGGTGTCTGTTGTTTGGCAATGTGTCTAGTAAGGAGCTATATACATGCAGGTGTTTGTGATGTGGGTATACGTGGTGCAGGATGTGAGCTGTGTATGTTGGCATAATGGTCTTTGCCATATGTAATTACTGCTGTTGGAGATACCATGGCAGCAAGGTTGGAAATGCAGTCACATCTGTCACACATTGTGTTTATGTGTCATAGAAGTAGAGGGGTGTGGACACTTCCAACATCTCATCAGCAGGACTTGCAAAGTTAGTGTCATGCTGCCACACCCTTGGGGTTGACACCATGATATACATCATTTATAGGTACACCTTATAGTGAAGATGTGGATCCCAGTGCATCCATAGAGGACTTTTACAACTTTGCTGACATTAAGTTGGCCTCGCAAGTGTACAATGCCTGTCAAGCAACCAGACAGCATACTGGTTGTTGTGTGACATGATGTGGGAACACAGACATTTGTTTTGGGTACATAATTGCACAGTATGACATGACTAGGACATATGGCAGGTGTACGCACATTGGCCAAAGTTGGCCAGTCCATTGCAGTAGGCCTTACAGCCATACCATGCTGATAGCCACTATTAATCTGTTGAAGGGCAGGATGCATGACTAGCTCTGAAATTGCCACCTACAATGGCTCACCGTAAGTGGGCTGATAGTTTCAGCAAGACTTAATATCTATGTCACTGGACATTGCACATTATATTGTGGTGCTACAGCAGTGTGCTCCTAATCACCATCTTGTCAGTTCCCTAGTGACATTCCACCAAACCTGTAACAGAAGACATAATACATGCAAAAACAACTGAGTATCCTAGTTGATAATCAAGGTATCTGCCTGGAGAAGGGTATGTGAAGCCAACAAAGTCTTTCATGATGTTGGACAGCTATGTGGATGAACAAACAGGCTGTGTCCTGTTTCTCATCATGGGCTTCATAGTAATGTTTGCATGTGATGACAGAAAACATATCAGAGTGTGGTATCCTATGTAAGAGTGGTGTCAGTCAGACCAGCATTAGTAGTTGCCAGGCACCAGCAATTCTGTGGACTCCCATGCTAAAAACAGTCTTCACAAGGTAATTGTGTCCTTCTAGTCCACACCACTTGGGTAGTGTCCAACTGCAGAATATCTGTGTAAAATCCCCACCTTACTTTCACAGGGTATACATATTACACTTTCCTAACTTGTTTGTCTGTGCTCTGTACAGACACCTTGGATGCCTGCTTCTTTGAACATGCTGAAAGTAACTGCAATACTTAGTTGCACAAAGGACAACTAGCATGCAGTGCCAAGCAGTGTCCCCAGATATCTGAGTCACGTGACATGAAATGCCATGAAAGGAGTTAGCATGGATATGAGCAGTAATGCTGTCATACACCTACTGACCCTGGACCAAACACCGTTTGGTTTACTCAAGACCAGATCATGCCTACCAACTCTAATCGGTGGATCCCATTGAGTGTTACCCTATAAAATGGATGATGGGAACATACTTTGGGAAGATAGCATTGGGAGGCTTACATTACAATGATGCCAGTCACCAGTGCTTTTCCCCAGACATCATAAATGGTGTACCCCTTCTAGCCATTCTCTTCTCTGTAGTCATTGCCACTGTCAGTGCCTCTGACTGACTACATTAGCAGGTGATTGCATATTAGGAGCTGTCACTAAATCCCACACAGAATCAACAGTTATCCAGTATGGTCTGAGACACACATTCTGTTGTTGTCTGAGCCACTGACACAGACTAAATGCCAACGACTGCACGATACAACCTTTTGGGAAATCATCCACCCCTGGAAAATATAGTATTGTCTGCACACTACACACAGTTCACCCATTAGTCCTGGAATTATGGACACAGACAGTAATGTAGCCTTTGACTTTCACTGGTCAATAAGATGTGGGGATGCATTCAGTTTAGTGCAACCTGTACAGACAGGTATAGGATGTAAATCCCAGACTGTCATTGTTATACTGAATTTGGCATTCGTCACAACTATCATTGTGTACAATGGCAACCTAGCTATGTCACTACATAGGCATATCTTACAACTGTAGCAGCCACACAGATTCCTTGGTAAACTGATGCACATTGTATATAACATGTCCTGTGGAGTCTGTGTCAAGACCGTACATGTGTAGTCTGTTCCTAAATGCTTTGGAGGGTATGTGTATGGCTGCCATATAGGGAGGTGTCAGATCCCACTGTGTACCTCCCCCATTATCCATGACAGGACTAACACATGTCTTACCTGTTCTACTCACCAACATTGTCCCTGTGGTATAAAGAGTACATGCTGGAGAGACAGGTATGTAACACAGGCAGAACACCCTATATGTAACAGGCCTCCCATACATGTGAAATACACATCTGCTGTGACACACATTATGTTCAAGTTACACAATGGGATGCAGAACTATGCAGCCATAACTAGTGTCAGACAAATGTCTATGCTGGACACAGGAAATTTATAGATGGGTCATCTCGTTCACCACAGCTTGTAGATGTGTTAGCTCTCAAAACCCTGGTGACACTTATCAATGGTATCGGACCTTTTCATAAATTCGGGGTGTATGAGTAGGCTGAATGATGCTATTCTCCTTGTTAGCCTGTTATACACATATGAACCTATGGAGCCAAGCACCTATAGTGCTGTACCTTTCTGAAGACAAAGCTCTTCTGTGCTGGCCTTCTAACCTGTGCTGTGATGTCTATGGCTTTATTTATGTGGTGTATCCATAGGTGTTGCCAGCAGAATCCTGAAACAGAAACAAACAGGTCCATGCAACTGTGTTGCATGTTTCATTGTGAAAGTATACAGCCATTACAACATCTTACAACATTAGGTACACAAGATTATGTGGTTTACTCATTACAAATATCAACATGCAGTATCTGTCAGTAACCAGTACAAGTGGTATGGCAAAACAAACCTGCATTACACAAGTACATTTTAATTTATATAGTCACCCTGTGTATCAGACACATAGCTTCATTTCCCTGCATTGCGAGGATGACAGGGGTGTGGCACAGGTATCATTACTTGTACAGGGTGTTGTAAGGGGGCGCAAGAAGCCTAGGCTGACCCAAAAGATTGACAGCATGTGTCTGAGTCAGGAATGGAAGCAGGCAAGATGGACCATGGAAATGTCTCATGTGTGTCTGTGACCTGCATTTCACAGTGGTGTGTGAGTGTGTGCATGTACACAGTCAAGCTCAGTGCTAGCTCTACATGTGTGTATGTTAGACAGCTTTGAACCATGCATGGTAGAGCTGACAGTTCACCATATCGACCCCAAACACAGGAACTGGCTCTGCCAGGAGTTGCAGTAGCACCTCCATGCCTAAGGTCAGAAGAGGTGCTAGTACCTGATGGTGACTGCTGTCTGCTGAAACAGTGTCCTCCACAGGAACACCCAGGACCATGAGCCCATGGTCTGCTATGTCTTGGGGTGGACAGCACCCTCACCTCTGTAGCTCTGGATGTACTGCCACTACTGGAGCCTGATTGTGCATGGCCACGTGGACTCTCAGAAGAAAGGGTTGCTGACCTACATCCACAAGTCCGATGCTCAACTCAAACCACATGTTCCAGCACAGACACTGTGCATTCCAAGACAGAAAGTGTGCCATCTGTCTCAGCCCACGTCCTTCCACTGCAGCATTGAACTTATCCCGGGTGTCAGTCACGGATGTCAGATTGTGCTGCATCTATAACCCTAAGAATACATCTGGAGTTCTTTTAAGAACATGCCTGTGCCTCGATGATGGCCTGAAACATGTGCCGAATGACCCATGATGTGACATCTGCAACAGATGGTGGACAGGCAACAGGTCTCCTACAAGCACCTCTATCTATCTGCCTGTGTAGATCCTCACCAGCTCTCTGGCCATGGCCAGTGTCTACATTCACTGAAGCCATAGTTGCCACACTTTCCTGTTCAATGTCCCCACCCTGTGACTGTCCAATATACGTGGTCTCCGGGGACTGAGTATGTGTGGGCATACTGACTGTATGCGGTGACAATGAGGGCAGAAGAGGGATGTCAACCTCTGTGACAGATTCAGCCACTGAAACCACCACCTGAGCCTCACTCTGGCTGCCATCACCATTAGAGTCTGAAGATACACTAACATCAGGTTGTGTAGGGGACAGACACCAACCCCCCCCCCCAGTCACAGTGATAACAAAGGAAAAATCAGTACAATAATAGTTGTGATATTATGGTCTGCAGTACTATGCTGCAATATATGTAAAGCTGTATACACTGTTGTTACTATTACAGACCAATTGAAAATGCAACTTCATATAGTAGGACAAGAGGACATTACTTTTTCTACAAACACCTGTATTTACTTGTAAATACTGTAAAAGCTCATTACACAGCAATCTCATCAGCAACAATAAGGCATACTTTTGCCATTTGTGAAGACTGCACAGTTGACACATATGCCAATCTGTTATGTCCTGACAATACTGTCACATTTATTAGTGTGGTCAGACCTAGAAGGCATAGATATGAGTCTACCATGTGTACAGTCATAAAATATCTGTGCAGTTGGCAATCATGCCAACAGTACAGCAATCCAGGCAGCAGGCCTGTGATGATACTTTAGGGATTACATTGCTGAAAACCTACATCTATAACAAAACCGTGTTGTGCTTACTAGGAGCAGGACCATGACTTTGTCTGATACCTGAAGGACCTGTGAAAAGCTGAGGGAGAGGTAATATTAGTACCACCACATGTTGCACCACAACAAGGTTAAATGTTCATATATCTCACATTTACAGTAGCTGCTGTGTTAATTGTCATGTTGGTCAACATCTGAGTATGAGAGTCAAACTGCAATGAAACCCTCCCCCCAAAGAACAAAGAACTGACTCCCATGTAAAGGGATGTACACCCTGACACACTGAATGGTACAGTAATGCAATGCTGATCAAACTAAGCTTACCTGCACATTCCCCTGCCATGGAAACTGTGGTACCCACATCCAAGATGTCCAGTATGATGGATGCCTGGGAGCTGTCATGTGTTACTAGGTTCACCAGGAATTCCTCAGTGGCTGAGGATAGTTGTTCCACTGCAGGCCCTCCACTGGTGATGCCACAATAGTTGGCTACATCTACTGCTCTTCTCTGTGTAACACTGATCATGTAAATTGCGCGGTGTTGATCCTGCTCATATGTCCTGTTCTGATGACCAGTGACATTCACATCATGGACAAGGTCAGCCAACAATGCTGCCTTCTGTTCCCTGTTTTACCTCCCCCTGACAGTAGGACTTCATGGTGTTGCCGGAGGACTTCCAGTATAATATCATTCTCTGCATCCATGAAAGGTGCACAGCATATTGGATATGCGTTTCCTGAAAGACAACAAAATGGGAACATATGTCAGGATCACATACATGGAAGTACACTATGTAGTGATACAGCAAGAAAAGAACGGATAGCACACATGTCATATTCCACAGTGTGCAAACATACTAAGTGTGTGGAATAGTGATAGTCAGCTATTTCCATGTGTGCCATGACAGATACTGCTGTATCATGTACACAGCACTGGAGTCTATTGTAGTGTGTCCCCTAAGGGCAACCCCCCTGATAATATGTTAAAACAACAGTGCCAAACAAATACCAGTCTGCTATTACAACCACTATAAAGGGACAGTCCCATGAGACCAGTGTGCCACATTGACAAAAACATTCCACCCCTGATGTATTGTACTTCCTCTGTAGGTGTAACAAATATGGAGATTAATGACATGTCATTATTACAGTTCTAAGGAAAGGCTTAATGCTGTAATCCCTATTCCCTGTAAGTATATTCACACATCTGCATCATGTTGTAAACAAAAAGGTTACATACATGGTAGAGTGCTAACTCCTATGTTGATATGTGGTGATATTTAAGTTTTTGCAAAGTTTTTTTTTGTGTGCGAAGAAAGTTGCATATAGAATGGTTCCCCATAACCAGCTGTTTGCCTTTTTAACATGCTTCTTATTACCAGGTGATTGCCTCTTAGCCAATCTGTGGTTCTGAAATACTAATTGCAGCCAACACAGCTGATTTGCACTATCATCAGCCAAGCCAATGAAATGCAACCACTGTACAAGATATAAGGCCTTCATGTAAATCAGAAGCCCTTTCTGATATGTTCTGCTGCACATTAGTGGGGTGAGGAGACTACATCATCACAGAAGGTAGGTCTGTAGCAGGTACTTTTACATAGAGATGTGTGCTACAGTCTGCAGCTGCTGCTGCAGGTAATAGGCTTAGGCAGAGAATGTGAACACTTTGGATGACAACAAGCTGTAAGAGTAACTGTGGGAGCTGTGTCAGCCTTGTTGTAGAGGCAGACCCAGAGTGAGGGTACCCATTCCACTCCAGTTACGGCATGTATTTAAGGTAAGTATGTTAGACAACAGTTTCATTAGCAGAGTACTAGGCAACATGTTTGTTGTGTCCTTGAGCAACATAGGGGATAAATATAACATTATGTCCACCATTTGGGCAACTGTCAGGCCACATGTTACAGTCTGGTACTCATTTGGAAAGTATATGCTGGCAGTCCTTGTTACAAGCAGGGGCTTCATATGTTTATGTTAGCTGTGCAGGTGTGCTAATTTGCACTGTGAGTATGAAAAGATTGCGCGCTGCACTGTGATAGTAGGCCTCAATTGCATTATCTGAGTTAAAATCCTCTTTGAATGCATATTAATGCATCACCTGACACTTTATGTACTTATAGTTTAGCTATAGGGATATATGAAGTGGGTTCCTATCTGCAAGCCTGTGACTTCCATCAGTGAAAAGCAGACATTTCATTTGAAATGCATTGTGTGGATAAAGAGTGAATGACTCAGTCATTAATTGCTGTCTTCACACTAATGTAATTTAAATGCTACACAACACTGGATTTGAACCCAGGACTGTGTGTGGCAAAATGTATTGCTTGTAAGGCATTAAACAAACTGAGCTACTGAGTCACTGTTACAGGAGCTGTATTTGCAAGATATAAGTCACACTTCCAGGTTGTGACATTTTTTTTTTTACATCCATCATTATGTGTATGGCTTTATATGGATGTATTTCTGCACTAGGGTCCCAGCTGAACATGCATTTTGCCATTAGTACCTTAGCAGGTGTATTTCTAAATGTTGCTGATAAAAGTGCACATTTACCTGCTATTAGAGACCTCACTAACATCCATTATTCTGTGTTTGGCTTTCTAGTTATGTACTCTTGCACCAGACTCCAAGGTACACTCCCATTTTTTCCATTAATCTTTAAGCAAGTTTGTGCAATGCGACATGATGTGCAGCTCCACTTAAACATGCTGAATGACTGCAACTTGCAATTACTATGTTTTGCTTAAACCACCTAGTTTAACTAGCAGCTGTGTGGTGTGGCAGGTAAATGCAGTGGTCGACAGGTGCGATGGTCTTGGGCACAAAATAGGGGACAGGTGTTGTTTTTGCACATGTTTATTATCATTTAAAACACATAAATCAATATATCTCCATTTAGCTGAGCTTAGAGAAGATGTGCGATGCGCCTTGTCACACAGCATCGCACAAATAATATCAATAGAAAAGAAAAATGGGGAGATAGGAAAGTGGTGAAATGGGGTGCAAGCAGGGGAAACATAGTGAAAGGCAGGTAGGTATGTGCAGTAAGGGTGTAGGAAAGAACCATAGCTATCTATTTCTTGTACAGCAACAAATGTGCATTTTGACAATTTGCAGATTACTTTGGACTCTCACTCCCAGAAACAGGGATGAGGACAACATAACTGTGTTGTTAAGCCAATTGGACCAAATTATGTGTGTCCAGTGAACACGTGTGAAAAGGAGAGCTATGCATGGGACAGTATATGTGTATATATATATATATATATATATATATATATATATATATATATATATATATATATATATATATATATATATATATATATATATATATAGATATATTTATATATATTTTTTTGGTACAGGGGCCCAATGTTTTTTTTTTGGGGGGGTTAGAGTGGAATGCTGGGGAAGGGATATAGATACATGTGGGAGATGTAAATTGAGTAGGTGGGGAAACTTTTGAAGACAGACAAGAAAGCAGGCAGGAGTGGTGTGTGACACAAGGGGGGGGGGGGTTGAACACCTTGGATGGGAGGGTGTTGTGGAATTGCAGTCCAATGTGCCTTCACAAGGTAACAGCGTGACTCATATCCCCATCCATTGGATTGTTGGCACTGCTCATTCACTGCCCCTAGGTTGGCAATGGTGGAAGCTGGGCTCCAAGGATAGCCTGCCCACCAGGGTAGCCAGCATGCTCTCCATCCAGTGCAGGCATCGTCCAAACCCATAGAACATGATCCTGCACACCAGACTCAACAGTTTATCAAGGCTGACAACTCCCCCTCCACCACCACTCCCAGAAGGGGCCTGTCGCTGTCCTATGGCGTGGTACCACCCAGCGCTGCAGGTAGTGGAGGGGCAGCAGAGGGGGCAACACCAGACTGAGTTCCAGATGTGCTGAGACCAGGTGCCACAGCCAGAGGAGGCAAGTTAGGTGGATCATGAGGAATCTGCCGATTTTGACATGGTGTAGTAAAGTAGGTATAAAAATAAGTTAAGGTTAGTAATATCCAAACCAATATTAGTATTAACAGAATGGAACATAATATTGATTAATACAAATACATATTAAAGTATATTATGTATAAGACAACATTAAGTAACATAACAGTAAGTATGTCAACAGCAAGGCCAACAAAACAGTTAGTTTAACAAAATATATTAATATTAAAACATAATAATAAATAACAATAATAAATTAGAAAAGATAAGGGGTGGGAAGAGAGAGAAAAACATACTATTAGTGGCATCGCAGATGATATCCCTAAAAAGACTGTTAATACATACTTCTACAGGTGTGCAGTGTCAGTTGTGCGTACAGTGACTACAGTTCTTCTGTAGATGATGTAGCATATACATACCTCTCAAGCTGTTACCATGGGGCAGTATGCACAAGTATTAACAAATGCAGGTACACGACTAAACAGAACAGTTTCACGTAATGTGCAAATACATGACTACCAAGGTCTTCTGTAAATGGATTTGAAAATGCATTGCATTGCAGGCAATCATTTATCTGGTAATCATGGACCGAACAGATTAGGTGGTTGTAATTACATGCAGATAAAAACAAAACCGAAGCCTCAGACAAAGGATATGGCTCACAGCTATAAAATGAAATATCCAGGTAGAAAAGCTGAACCAAACCACCATTTCACAGAGACGAAGCACTTATACAAGTAGAAAATGTACAGCCTGTAAATATATACATTCCTGCACCACCTTTGTACATCCACAACTGCATTTCGAGATTGAAGCAAAATGTTATGCAGACTGCAGAACCAAAAATATAGTTAATTTTAGTTTCTGCCAAGTCTGCAAAGTTTTTTACATAGGGAAGACTAACAGAATGCTAAAGGATCGCACACTAGAACATGTCAGGGATATAAGTATGTTTTTTACATAGGGAAGACTAACAGAATGCTAAAGGATCGCGCACTAAAACATGTCAGGGATATAAGTATGTTTTTTACACAGGGAAGACTAACAGAATGCTAAAGGATCGCACACTAGAACATGTCAGGGATATAAGTATGTTTTTTACATAGGGAAGACTAACAGAATGCTAAAGGATCGCACACTAGAACATGTCAGGGATATAAGTATGTTTTTTACACAGGGAAGACTAACAGAATGCTAAAGGATCGCACACTAGAACATGTCAGGGATATAAGTATGTTTTTACACAGGGAAGACTAACAGAATGCTAAAGGATCGCACACTAGAACATGTCAGGGATATAAGTATGTTTTTACACAGGAAGACTAACAGAATGCTAAAGGATCGCACACTAGAACATGTCAGGGATATAAGTATGTTTTTACACAGGAAGACTAACAGAATGCTAAAGGATCGCACACTAGAACATGTCAGGGATATAAGTATGTTTTTTACACAGGGAAGACTAACAGAATGCTAAAGGATCGCACACTAGAACATGTCAGGGATATAAGTATGTTTTTTACACAGGGAAGACTAACAGAATGCTAAAGGATCGCACACTAGAACATGTCAGGGATATAAGTATGTTTTTTACACAGGGAAGACTAACAGAATGCTAAAGGATCGCACACTAGAACATGTCAGGGATATAAGTATGTTTTTTACACAGGAAGACTAACAGAATGCTAAAGGATCGCACACTAGAACATGTCAGGGATATAAGTATGTTTTTACACAGGGAAGACTAACAGAATGCTAAAGGATCGCACACTAGAACATGTCAGGGATATAAGTATGTTTTTTACACAGGGAAGACTAACAGAATGCTAAAGGATCGCACACTAGAACATGTCAGGGATATAAGTATGTTTTTTACACAGGGAAGACTAACAGAATGCTAAAGGATCGCACACTAAAACATGTCAGGGATATAAGTAACAAGAAGGAAACGGGTGCCGTGGCCAAACATGTGGGAACAGAAGGGCAACACACATTTAAATTCCTTGTACTAGGGATTCTTGAAGAAGGGATTAGAGGAGGGACATAGGAAATAGGACTGAAGCAGCAGAGCAAAGGTGGACTATGAGGCTGAAGCTGATAAACCACCAGGGATCAAAGAAGCTGTCTCATTAAAACCCTTCCTCAAAGCAAGGACACAGACATTACATGTAGTAGGAGAAAGCATCATATTCTTTTTCGCATTTTTAAACAAAACATTTCTGTTATTTTAGATTTTTATGTAATAAGGTTACTGTCCCATAGAGTGTGAATATTCTAAAGGTTTTAAAAGAAGTTAGTAATGTTGTTGATTGGTTAATTGCATTTCAGTTAAGTTGAGCTGCTTATTGGATGAGTATGTATTTAAATAAGATGAAAAAGTCAGTAACAGCAGTCTGATGAAGCGGTCAGTGTGATTGTGAAAGCGCTTACTTATTTCCTGTACTTTTTGTAATAAAGTTGTGTTTACTACAGCTGTGGTGGTTTGGCTCAGCTTTTCTACTTGGATGGTTGTAATTTTGTTTGTGTCTTTCAGCTTTTCCCGGTTAAGGGTTGCCGCAGCAGCACTCCAGTCCACTAATGATTGGTAGTTGATTTTTACATGCCAAGTTACCAGCCCTAACGCACAACCTTCAACAAAGGTATGCCCATTCACGCATGTCTCCACGCAGAAGACGCTGTAGCTGAGAATCAAACCGGACAGCGTCTTACTGTGAGGCGACAATGCTACCGCAGCACCACTTGTAATTACATTATGAAAAGTCATGACAGTTGAGAGGTATTTTTGTGCACATTAAGTAGACCAGATAGCCATCATGGCCTAGCTGGCAGGCATGGGAGTAGAGCCCAAAAGCTGTGACTGCAGGGGACATCTGCAAATAATGTAGCAATTGATGGTAGCAACTTAAAACAGACATGCAATGAATACAGCCCTACTGCAAATATTAAGACAGATTTAGTTTGGAAACCACAGTATCGCTGTTAATTATCTGTGAAGTCTACACATGATATCTGCCCATAAAGTGAGCTGTCTCAGCCATATACCTTTTGTTCCTTGAGTGAGAGGAAAAGAGAACATTATGTGACTGAAATTGGACTGGAGACAGCTTTGAACTGTACTATGAGTTGTGCAATACATTTCTCAGGCCATTACTTTTGCATTCTAGAGCTATTACAGTTTTACAGTTGGCTGCAATGTCATTATAACAGACATGCAAAGAATACAGCCCTACTGTAAATATTAAGACAGATTTAGTTAACACATTTTTGGTACTAGTGTTAATTATCTGTGAAGTCTACACACAATATCTGCTCATAAAGTAGGTTAACTCACCTCTATACCTGCTGTTCCTGGAGTGGGAGGAAAAGAGAACATTATGTGACAGAAATTGGCTGGAGACAGCCTTGACCCGTGCTATGAGTTGTGCAGTACATTTCTCAGGCCATTACTTTTTCATTATACAGTTATTACAGTTTTGCAGTTTACTGGAGTGACATTAGAATGGACATGCAATGAATACAGCCCTACTGCAAATATTAAGACAGATTTAGATAGGAAACCATAATCCTGTTCAACATTTTATTGATTATTTATCAATATCTGTGAAGTCTACACACGATATCTGCCCATAAAGTGGGCTACCTCACCCATATACCTTTTGTTCCTGGAGTGGGGGGTATTGTTTATTCTTTATTGCAGTACAGTTTTACTGGTTATTATTTATTGCACTACAGTTAGTATAATATATCCTTACTTACCACACTCTTGGCACAAACCCACGGTGGTGGTGCTGCGGTAGTGTTGTCGCCTCACAGTAAGATGCTGTCCAGTTCGATTCCCAGCTAGAGCATCTTCTGTGTGGAGATATGCGTGAATGGGCATACCTTCGTTGAAGGTTGTGCATCAGGGCTGGTAACTCGGCACATAAAAATCAACTACCAATCATTAGCGGACAGGAGTTCTGCTGTGGCGACCCCTAACCAGGAAAAGCTGAAAGACACAACAACAACAACCACACTCTTGGCACAACCTGGCCAGGCATACAGCATGGGACTGCGTGTTGCGAGCCCTGTCAGCTGCAGCTATTTGGAGAGAAGTACACCATTACGCATACCAGGTTTGCACAGATTCAGCTTGCATTTTAGTAAAATAGTGGGAGAAATACTTACATATGTCTGGGGCATGCGCAGCCCTGGCCTCTTGGACCCAGGTGTCCAAAGTTCCCCTCTTTCTATGCTTCAGGTCATCATAGTGGTGACAACACTGCTTACTAGTTCAGGGGATACCAGTAGCACTGGTAAGTTCCATGGCCAACTGATCTCAGGCCTTACATTCTGAGCCCTAGTAATCACCCTGCAGCAGCCTAGGTTCATAATTGGATATCAGAAGCCCAAAAAAAACTTTGGACTTCTGCACACTCCATCTCTGTGCCCGAAAGCATGTACCCTCACCAACACCGCCCAGTATACTGACAATTAGAAAGACTCCAATAACTGTTGCAGAATTCCTGCCTATTGGCCTTAATATAGGCTTTTTTCCTTCCCCATACACATAATTTGCCACCGGGTTGCTCGGGTGACACAAACCAGTTAAGTGGAGCATCGCATCGCAAAAACTCACATGACCGTGGTTTTAATGAAGCTTAGCAACACGCAAACATTAATAGTTGTTAATCACATTTAAGCAGTGTTTTGCACTGCATAGCTCTTCCACATGTAAAAGTTATTTTTTTAAATTAAACAAAAATTTACATTACATTAAAGAAATGGTATGTTTGCTAGGGCTCAAACTCAGGACCTATGAAGCTTTAGGCGATCACTCTACCCATTAAGTTACTTGGATAGTATATAAGCTAGTATAACTTCACATATACTGTTAAGCAACATGCTACGCAAATGGTCTTAAACATAACCAGAAATAAATAATTAATTACATCCAGTTTCTATTTTTAGATGTCTGGCACATGTCAGCTGTCTATGTGTAAGCACAGCTTGGCATTGCTGTGCTCCACGCAGTGCTCTGCAAATGGACATAAAAAAACAGATACGATAATTAACTACAACCAGTTTCTATTTTTAGATGTCTAGTGGGTGTCAGCTGTCTATGTGTAAGTGCAGCTTGGTATTGCTGTGCTCCACGCAGTGCTCTGCAAATGGACATAAAAAAAATCAGAAATGATAATTAACTACAACCAGTTTCTATTTTTAGATGTCTAGCGGGTGTCAGCTGTCTATGTGTAAGTGCAGCTTGGCATTGCTGTGCTCCATGCTGCACCATGTAAATGGACATAAAACAAAAAAACAAACATTTAGAACAGAAGCTGTTAATTCACAGCACATGTCAACAGTAGCGGGGTGCATTACAGGGACCCTCACCCTGTACATAACATCTGACCAGGCATCTGCAACCCTGGGATAGCCACTACACTTCTGCCTACACAGATTCAATATTCCTGTTAGTATGCTCTCCCTTGGCAGTACACCATGATTAATATGCATGGAGCGCTGCTGAGGGGGAACAGTGGCCATCTACATGGCTACATTCCATGTAGGCTCTACACAGAGCCTACATGGATTTTATTGAATCCTGGGGATAGACATAACAGTGGAAATTAGTGAAAGATTGTTGTTAGAAGAGGAGTCAAACTGTGGTACTCTTCAAAGATAGATTTTATCAGATGTTAGGAGATCTGTAGACTACACAGCAGGATAACAAAGGCTATTACCACAGTAGCTGAACCAGTGAAAAATGCTGCTCAGGATACACCAGTACAAAACTTTTTATTAAAACTTGAAATTAATCTTCTCAGTCTTCTCTAGTGTCTCGGCTTATAAAAAAGCCTTTACAGAGTACACCATTTTTTCATCAACATACCCTCATTTTCATTACACACTTACTCAGTTAAAACATTGTTTATAAAATTACCCTCTCTTAAAAAGATTTTACATACAATATCTCCAAGTAAACTCTCTGTCGAGTCCCTTGGGATATAAAGTGCCATATTTCATAATAAAATTTATTCTTTCTTCCCTAATATATTTGAATGGTATCTAAAGTACCAAACTCACAAGAAATTTGCTCCAGTACTATAACTTGTAACCCCTTTGGGTCACCACCATGACATGCAGTGAAGTGTTCGCTGCAGGGCTAAACTGTTTATTTTTTCTTATGTCCCTAACATGCTCTTTAATTCTAGTAGAGAGACTTCTCTTGCTTTCTCCGACAATACTGCAATTTCCTGGTTTTGTAAGCACAATACAACTAAACAAATTTCAAATTTCAACAAGTATTGTTTAGTTTTGTGTACCATATCCATTATATGTATAGCATTTTGCATGTTTTACTTTTAACTTATTGTATGTATATAGTTTAAATTTTAACATTGTTTTTGCACACTAGTGTGTTTTTAAATGGGTTGAAAAATGCATTCCCTTTTTGACATTTTGTATGTAGTATTGTGAATTTATATCAAATTTTTATACTAACATTCATTACTATAGTTTGCTTGTAACTTGAATTTTAGATAATTATGGTTGCTTAGTTACTAATTAGTTAATTTATATTAAAGGGTTTTCAAGTGATTAAATGTTATAGGAAGTAGTATAAAAGGAGGGAATTTGGTTTTTATTGTATTTCTGATGAAGTCCTGTATGTAGGTGGACGAAAATGTGGTTGTTTTGTTTGAAACGTTAAAACAAGATTAAATTTTGCTGCCTTATTCACTTCATGGAGATGTGGTTACTGGATTCCTGTGTGCTTTGGTGTTTTTTGGCTATTATGCTTCTAAGAAATTACTAAGGAGAGTTACAGTCTGGATGTTAGGAGTAAGTAAACCTGAGGTAAGAAATCTGAAACATTAGTCAGTAGGTAGGTAGTACTTAAAGCTAAAAGAAGGAGACAGATAGTATATAGCTGATGAGTCAAGGACAGTGGGGGGTAAGAATATTAGGGTTCTAACTGACATAGACCATGGTTAGAAGATAGTAGTGGAGAGTATTTGAAATGAGATGGATAAAGATGGGAGGGCAGAAAGAAATTGAAATGTAAAGTGAGGACTAAGGTAAGAAGGAAACTGAGGAGGAGTGTTAGGCAGTTTATCATATATAAGTAAGGGGTCAGAGGTTATAAATGAATAGGGGCTATGTGCTAAAAAAGGAAAATGGAGTCATCCAGGTAAGGAGCATGCACATGATCATGTTTTAATAAGGGCTTGTAGATGGAAAGTTTCATGATCTGTTTTAGGTATGTTGTGATAGTGTTTCAGAATTTAGATAATTAATGTGAGTCTAGTGAGCCACCTAATGAGATACTAAACATTGTTGTGATTACAAAGAGCATAATGACTGAAGGAAGGTCTCAACTTGGAAAGTAGTGCTACACAGGGATGTCTCGTGTTATTGGACTGCAGAACTGCAACCCTCCCCCAGCTGTAAGGAAAATAAAATAAAAAAACAAATGGACCTTTGAGCATGCGTGCTTGCAGCATTTCCCAATATCCGGACTGTTGGTGAACCAGCCAGTCCAGAGCATGCGCACAGAATCCAGACTGCTGCTGAGAAAGTCCAGATTAGGAAGACAGCATTCAACAGCAGAGATCCCAGAAGTCCATGCAGTTACTTCTTGCAGGTTTTTTAGTACAGAAATGGACAAGGAATGGAAGGATTTAGTGCAGGAATTGTAAGAAACTGGGCTTTTGGTGCAGAACTGCAATGAATGGATGGAGCTGGGCTAGCATTTTGCAATGGACTCAGGTAGTGTGTGTGTGTGAAATGCCCCAGTTAAATATACCTGGTGGCTAGTGAGAACTCAGGAAATATACCTGGTGGCTAGACTCAAACCCTGTACCTTGGGAGCAGGTAACAAGAGCTTGAATTCCTTACCCACCACCACTTGTGAAAAATTTGCCTCAAATGCCTGTTCTTGTGAAATTTATGGTTTTCTGGATTTTTGAATTCACTAAAGAATGACAGATATTTGTATTTCAGACTTCATATTCTTCGGAAAGTATATAGTAACACAAAACCTTTTATTCTAGCAATTTCTGTTTATAAGATTGAAATTTGTTCCTCTTTTTGGGGCTTTATTCCTTCATTATTGGCTTTGTCCAGGATTTTTATGCTAAGAGGTTGAGAGCTATGGTGAGAACTGAATTCACTGAATATGTTTGGGAGCTTTATTCCCCCATTATTGTTCTGTCCAGGTGTTTTATGCTAAGAGATTGAAAACTATGCTGAGAACTAAATTCACTAAACAATAGCAATTTAAGTTTCAGTCTACCTGTCTTTCAAGAAACAGCTGATTTGGCATAGTGGTATGTTACTCTGACTATAGTGCACAGGGTCCTGGGTTCAAGACTTGGCAGTGAAATGCATGGTGTTAACACAACATTTTATTCTATCAACTTTCCAAGATTTTACAAGCAATGTTCAAAATGTGTCCCTAGATATTGGGCTTTTGCCCCCCCCCCCATAAAATTTGGCTTTTTCTAGATTTCTTGTGCTTCAAAGTTGAGAGATACAGCTGAGTGTCGAGTGGATTTTACAAGGAGCGGAGAGCTTGAAGAAAAGTTTAGTGCTGCTTTTGTTGAGCCTGGTTGCATTGTTAATAGGACAACAGGTAGTGTATTTACTTTCAGTGCAAAAGGCTGTGGGTTCTACTCCCACAGTATAGAGATGCTTTGTTGATACTGTACTGTGTTGTACTTTTAAAGGGGTGGATGCTGCAGTCCTGAGAATGTCCTCTTTGGTGGAGATACCTAGCAACGATGAACCTGTTTTCAGTTTGCCATCCACTCCCTATTGCAATATTGCTAGCTTATCATTTTTTAATATAACATAGGCAATTTATGCCTCAAGGGCAACAGGCACTTTATTTGTAGATGAAACAATGAAATATAAAGTTGTTTGCTAGCAGCAACCTCTTCATTAGTAACAGATCTCTTTAATGTGGAATTATTTAGATGACTTTTACTTCTGCAGAGAGTGTGCATATTTACTGATACTGGTGGATTGTAGATGTTTGAGCAGAATTTTATGATGCAGTGTTCATTATTGGTGCATGCATTTTTGTTTCATTGTTTACTGGAAAAATGTTCAAAAGAATAAATGTAAAATGCCGTCTAACAACTTTACTGTATTATACAAGGAATATATTTTAATACAATCAGGAAGATGCATCAAAGAACACATGTATGTTTCCTGTGCAAGGGGTATATAATTTGAAAACAGTCCAAAGTTAATCTTATCTGCCACTGGCCAGGTGTATTTTCTTTGACTGTGGGTTTCAATGCTATTTCAATGAATGTGAGTTTCAAAGGCAGAGAACTTTTAATTCTAAGTCTATTTTCATTGTCAGACTGCATTGCTTTGTTTAGCAGATGTCTATTAGTGTCTGTGCTGTAAAATGTAAAATAAAACTTTTAAATGAAATCCAAATCATTGTAGAAGTAAAGCAGCATGCACATTACAGTGTCTATGGTAAATGGGGTGAAATAGCCAAGTAATGGGTAATTGGAATAGTTGCAGTGAGGAGGACCCATTTGACCATGATTTTGTGAGGGGTAAGGGTGACAAACTGAGACATCCCCGGCTGAACTATACCTCTTAAATGTCCAGATTTTTGTGCAGAATGAATAGATTTTTGCTTCTTATTTTTGGTTTGTTCCTCATAAAATTTGTGGTTTTCTGGCAAATAATTTAGGAATGAAGTCACTAAATAATGACAGACATTGAGTGTCAGACTTCATACTCTTCAGAAAAATGCATGCAAGACCTGTTGTTCTGTCAACTGTCTAAGTTTATAGAAGAGCAATTTTTAGTATTGTTTGTATGTTCCCCCAATATATTTGGCCTTGTCCAGATTTTCTGCATTAAGAGGTTGAGAGGTACATGCAAATAAATTGTTTTATAGAATTAGGTATATCCAACCCTCTCAACTGTCCCTGATTTTGGTTCAAAATGTTGCTCTCCCCTAATAATCCCTCCACAAAATGGTACATTTTGAAGAAAACATGGAGGGTTTACAATTAATAAATAATTGTAATGATCAGAGTTGTAGATTACTTTTAATTTCATTAATGCATGTAGAGTCTCTTATTTTGTCAGATGCAAGTTTTCAGTATTTATATTTTTTAAAAGTGTCCCTTCTTTCACAAGTTTCCAGCTGTGTTGTGTGGCTATTTTATATTTTTGGTCTGTTTTTCATAAAATTGTGGTTTTCTGGCAACTTAGTGGCAAATCATTAAAGATTGAAGTTAGAAAATAATGACTGACATTTGAGTTTCACATTTCATACCCTTCAGAAAATTGCAAGACCTACTATTCTATTATCTTTCTAAGTTTATAAGAGCAATATTTAAAAATTGTCCTTACTTTTGGGCCTTTGTCCCACTTCTGTTTATGGCTTTGTCCAGATTTCTTGCTCTGTGGCTGAGAGGTATGACAAATGTGTCAGGGGGCCATCACCATCAGCCAGAGATATCTCAAATTGTGACATACTTGATGCACCCCACTCCCCCACATAGTGACTCTGAATGTGTCCAATCAAGGCAAGAAGCAGTTATGTAATGTAAGTGCAAAGAGTATCCCCCCATCCAAGGTTGACACAAGTATTACAGCGGCTTTTCATCTGTCCTTGATTTTGCAGAATGTTCTGGTTTTCTGTCATGTTTTCATACTGTTGATTTATGCTTCTTCTTATTCAGAAAATGCATGTTGTCGTAGTGCCTGTTGCTGTGTGTTTAAGTAGCAATGCTTTAATGACCATCAGGTAAGCGTGTCTGAGACTGTAAGATGCAAGTAAGCTTTAATAAGCATACTATTAAAGAATTGCCAACATTGAAAGCCTTTTTGTTGTTGCCATGCAGAGAATATTTACATAACTAGATAGCATATAAGCCTTAGGTATTAAAATGCATATGACAGTATTTGTAATAAAGGACAGGATTACAGTATTTTCAGAAGCTCATTACATTTGTTGAAGACTTGCAGTCATATTTGCAGGCTTTACCCGAAAACTAAACAGAATGCCGATCTATCATGTGTGATCCATAACCTGTGCAGTAATCCTTTAAGCAATTTATCTTGAGCTTGTTTTTTTGTTTTCTGTTCATTTTTTAGTTTGATCATGTTTTTCCCATGAAACAAGTAGATAGTTGTTGTCAGGCAGTAAGTCTTTTTTGGATAAGAAACATTTTTACAAGTGGGGGTATCACAGAGATTGCTACTTTCAGCATGTTACTTGGTACTTTTATAAAGCTGAATATAAATTATAATCAGAACTGCAGTGCGAGGAGAAGTGAATTGAGTTGACTGTTGTTTGTTTTTTTATACTTGATTTTGACTGGCATTCCAGTAATGTATTTAAAAAGTAATTAATTTTTTCATGCCTCACAAGCTTTTCATTTTCATCTAGATATTAAGTAAGCTGTAATGTAGTCAATGCATTGAAATGTTTTTTTCTTGTACTATTACTATGTATTGATTGGACTCTCATAATGACAGTTTGACACCCAGGGCAGCGTATTTAATTAAAGTCCCAGTTTTTGTGGTTTTTAGCATAGCCCCACCACTTTCTAGTTGACCACACCCCTTTCCATTGGCCTCACCCATTCAGCTGTCTCTTGCATCCCCCCTTTGATTTGAAGTCACCAACCGCCACTGGTGCTACAGGGCATCTTTTAGCTCTGGACATTTTTCTGGTGCATGTACACAACTATGTGATGAATATGTTATACGGTTGCATAGTTCATCAGTTTGGCTGTTTCAGGGCTTTGCAATAATACGGTCTATACATAAAGTCAGTAGCAAATTTGACTACTTAATTATAGAAGGTGAAGAGTTTAGCTTTAAGTGAATAATTTAGGTTAGTAACAATATGTTAGTCATATAGTAAGTATGGAAGAAGGTAGGAAGATGCCAGTGTTTGTCTTGCATCATTTGTCAGGTAGGTTTAGTTATACAGAAGGAGACGTTTTTTATTAATTGCTTGCAATGTGTATTCAAATTTGAAGCTATTGCCAATCAGGTTGCTCACAGATTTTGTTTGGGTTACAGTTTCCAATTTTATATTTTTTGGATGAGGTTATTTTGAAAGATTGTCTTTCATTTTTGGTGCTGTTTGGTAGTGAAGAACTTACTTTTTTCAGGACTTAAAAAGGCAGATGCCGTCTTTTAGCCAAGTTTCAACAACATTGAAAGAATTTTGTGTAATGTCCTAAAGTATTGTTGGGAATGGGACTGCACATATATGAGTCATCAGCATATTGAACTACACTTACAAGAATGGTGGCAGTATATAGTTTGTATATAAATAATAATGAATAAAAGGGGGGGGCTAATATCGATCCTTTTGGGACTCAGACAGTGACTGGAAAGAAGGAGTGGGGAGTTGGTTTCCATTTGACTGCTTGCAGCCCATCAGCCAGATACCTATGGAACCATCAGAGAAAGGCCTGGGTAATAGTGAGTGAAGAAAAATTAGTAAGTAAGAAATATATTGATGGGATTCAGTGTCAAATGCTTTAGATAAATCTAAGAATTGTGAAGGTACCAGGTTGCTGTCATTCCTATGTTGGTTTACAAGATTGGTGAAGATGAAGAAAGCAGTGGTAATACTATGGTGAGGTGTAAAACCATACTAGTTTTGGAGATAAGGTTGTTGTAGTTACTGTATGCATAAGATCTGAGTGGATGCATTTTTATTGTAATTTAGACAGAAAGAATAGGATGGCAAAAGGTCTATAGTTGTAAAAGTCTGTTCTTGAGCCACCTTTGTGGAGTGATATTATATAGGATTTTTTTATTTTTATTAAAGGGTAATATGATGGTAAGAAGTTAAGAAAGCTGAGGTAGGAAGATCTAACTGAGTCTTTATATATCTATAGCTATATATCTATGAAGTATTTGTTTTGTGCTTCTTTATAGAATAATAGAGTTATAGTATTCTCAGTTACAGAAAGTTTTATGCATTTTCTTTGTTATTTTTTACATTTAATTGATTTTGTTTAATCATAAGTCATATTCTTATCTTTCTCTTTATACCTGTGCCTTATTCTTATGGGAGGGATGCGGCTCAGGTGTTCCACGCATGTTGCTTACCTTGCTTCCTATACATACTTTTGAGCTGTGCAAGTACTGTCTTGCATCGCACCACCATGAGTGTGGATGGTGACAGCAGGTAACTGTTATTATTTCTGGTTATAGTGCACTGGTTAATATTAGAGTGACAAGGCACCATCCAGAGCTGAAGTTTCTTGACAAGATTTGAGTATTTGGCATTAACATGCCATGATTTCTTGTGAAAATTGTAAACAGGCTGAGAGTACCTCCTGCCCTTTTGTCTCAGCTCAAGCACTGTATAAAGAAGTGAAGTCCAGATGCAACACACATGGCATAGTCTCAAGTTAAGGCATGTTTCCTACCCTGCATTTATAAAGGAGACCTTGAAAAAGATGAAATGTCCATATCTCTTGCTGTTTTTTGTCTCCCTGTACTATCTCTACATTATTCAATGCCATATACAAGACAGTACTGGGGTTAAATATCTACCTTAAAAGAGAACTTCAATGGGTCTTTGTTGCCAAAGGGAATTTCAACTCCTTTGAACAAGTAATTAATGCAGAAACAAACTGCATTTTTTCCCAAAAATGTTTTTTTTATTTATTTTTCAAAAGTAATAACACTGATAACAAGTTTACAATCAAAGTTGAAGCTATTTACAAAGTCGATAACAAGAATACTTCATATACATTCAGGAAATCATCTAAAACTCTTTTAGTAATGATTGTAACTTTTCCCAAGCAATTAATTTGTGTGTTTGTTTTAATTTTTAAACTCAGTATTTCATTTTCACATAGATTTGTGACTAAATAAATAAATTAATTTCTAAAACATATAAGAGAGTTAGTTTTCCAATTTTTTGTCACAACCTTTCTTGCAAGTATTGATCAAATAAGATGTGTTTGAGATCTGGGTATGACTTCTGGTAATGGTACATTAAATAAAATAAGGGAATTTGAAATTTCACAATTATCATTTCATAAAGCTTTGCAAAAACATTCAAATTCCTTCCAAAATTGAGATAGCATAGTACATGCAACAATCATTTGAAACCAATCAGCTTCTGTTGCTTTACACCTTCAACTTTTCATATAATTTTTTGTACATAATAGCATTTTTTGAGGTGTATAATAGCTTCTATGGAGGAATTTCCTTGTGTATATTTCCCAGTAAGGAGAAAGTGTTATTTTCTTTTACTGACTTCAGAAGGAGTTTCTTGTTGTTAATAATAAATTCTTCACTATTTATTTTGGTAGAGTATTCCCAAAAAGAAGCATTTGTAAAACTACAATCGGATCTGATAACTTTATATGCTAAGGATACAAATGAGGTGCCTTTCAAAGAGACAATAATTATATTAATCAATAATTCTAATGTTTTTGGTATGCTGTTTCCATGGGTTTGTAAAAAGAAAACAGTTTTATTTTGTATAACTTCTCTACAAGTTTGTATATCTATCCAGTTATTATTATGTAGACTATATCTAGTAATTAGATAGTTAGTTGGGTGAATTCCATTACTGGATAAGAATTGGTTCCACCATACTAAATCATTATTCTTAAATTCAAGCATTTTATTGTCATCAAAGGAGATTAAGCACTCATTTGTATAAGCAATAGGGAGAATGGATATTAATAAGTTTTTAATTAACTGATTAGATTGGGTGATTTTTCATAAAATTTGTCATTATTAGACCCATAAAAGAACAAGATTTTAACTTCTGCTTATCCTGTGTATATATTTTAAGAAACCAAATAAATACATTTTTATGTATTGTAGTGAAAGGATCAATTAGTATTTTATTATTGGTTAACAACATCTTTTCGTGCATTAGTTTCCAATATGAATTGTATGAGGAATTTAGCCATAAAAAAATTATATTAAAGATGGTAGCATTCATATAGAATTCAATATTAGGAAATCTTATACCTCCCTCTTCCCAGCTTGCCACATGTCTTTGTAACGATATTCTGGGGTTTTGCAGGAACCAAAGGAATTTTAATAAAATATTATTAATTTTTTTACATGTTTTTAGTTGGAGGAATGATTAAAGATTGACTTATATAAAGAATTTTAGGTAGCACTATCATTTTTATTAGCATTAGTCTGTGTTCAAAGGTAAACTAAAGTTTATTCCAATTGTCTGTGAGATTGGCAATTAAATTTGTTAAAATATTATAGTTTGTAGTAATTATACTCTTGAGAGTGGAGTTAATTTGAGCACCCAAATATTTAATTTTATATTGTCCCAATTAAAGCATTTGTAACTTTTCATTTTCGTAGTTACCTTTTTGTTTATTAACATAGTTTGGGTTTTGTTATGATTAAAATTTAGTACTGACAGGTCTTCAAATAAATCTAAAGTGTTGAGTAGTTGATCCAAAGATGTTTCAATGTCTCCACTAGTTAATAATAAATCATCAGCAAATAACTGAATCTTTGGATATAAGTCACTATTTAAATTATAACCTTTAATGTGGACATTATTTTAATACGATTAGCTAGTGGTTCTATAGCTAAAGCAAAAATTAAAGGGGAAAGAGCATAGCCTTGCTTTGTACTTTTTGTAATTTTAAAAAAGGGGATAAAAAGGAACCAATCTTTACAAAAGAAACAGAATAAAGGTTTCTAATTAATTTTATAAAGTTTGGAGAAAATTTATATTGTTGTAGTGTTTTAAATAAATAAGGCCAACTTAATAAGTCAAAAGTTTTATTTATGTCAAGAATCATTATTGTTAATTCGGTTTTATTTGTATTTGCTAAATCTATTAGGGTCAGAAGTCTTATTATATTGTCTTGGACTTTCCTATGTTTAATAAAATCTGTCTGATCTTCTTCTATTAGGCTAGGTATAATGGAATTTATTCTGTTTGATACTATGCTCATGAAAATTGTGTAATCAATGTTTAATAGTGAGATGGGTCTATAAGAGGAACAAGAGGTAGGATCTTTATCAGCTTTAAGTATGGGTGAGATGAGTGAATATTTCTATGATGGTGGGATATGAAATGTATTTTTAACTTCATGAAATATATTTAATAATATTTTTAAAATATTGTCAGGGGAAAATTTTATACATCTCAGGAATCAGACCATCTAACCCTGGTGCTTTATTAGTTTTTAATTTATTTGGTCTTTTAGTTCTTTAAATGTGAAAGGTCTATAAATGTTAACAATATTTCCAGGAGATAAGGTCTTTAGAATATTATCAATTAAGAATTTATCCAGATTTCCATTTTCAGTTATTGGTTTGAGAATATTCATATTCCTCTTAATATTTCCTGAAACCTTGCAGTATGCAATTTAAATTACTGGCTTTTATTTTCCTCTTATTTTCAACATATGTAATTTGTATTATGTGATTTCTTTCATTAAAGTATTTTGATCATACTGCAATTTTATGTAGACTTTTAGGATTGATTATGAGCATAATTTGATTTTCTCTAAATTTATAGATATTTTGTGCTGCAAAATATTTTTATATTATTTGTTTAATTTATTTATATTATCTAAGACTTTCTTATCATTTGGTATAAAAGTGTATGTTAGGTTATCTAATTCCATTTGGATATCTTGTAGTCTTTTATCCCATTCTTTTTTTGTGTATACCAAATTCTAATTTTCTCATACGGTACAACTTTATGGTATCCCTTAAAATCGTATATGATATTTCTCCATTGTTGTTTGTTTCTAAAAAAACTGATTAATTTTTGATAACATACATTCTTGAAAACCTTTTATTTTTGTAATATAAGCTGGTATCCTTTAACAATGTGTTAAGGGTTCAGTATGAAAATTTATATTAAAGGTAACGGCTTTATGGTCAGAAAGGGGACAGGATATTAATAATACATTATTTTTGATTGTAAAAAATTCAACACTAATACTTTATCTATGTTTGTTTGTGTCCCAAATATATATGAGTAATGAGAAAACTTTAAGGAGGAGGGAAGTTTTATATGGTATATATCTTTTAGATATCTTGTATTAATGTAATTATGTAAGCGTTTTGCTACAGGAGAGATCTTAAAGGATTTAGTATTTGTTGTTTCATCTGAGGAAAGAATAGAATTAAAATCTCCTGCACTTATCATTTACAGACTGCATTTTTCACTCGATCTGCTGACCACTTGATTGTGAGAGTACTTTCCTGCAAATCAGATTCCTTATCCATGTTATGAAATCACAATCTTCTTTGGGATAACAAGGAATTAGTGTTTTCTTACAAATAATTCCTTTATAATATTTTGTAACTTTGGTTTATTTCTTGCTATTCCATCAGTAAGTCATTGTATAGATAATAATTTGGACACAATTTTCAGCTGTGCATGTGTGACCACATAAAGCTTAGTGGTAAAATTGGATTCCCTGTCCAATCAAGTGTACATTTATAATAAGAATTTTTTTAGACAATATATAATAAAATATTTTAGGTTTATAGATGATTTGTTTTTTATTTGTAAAGGGGGCCGAAATGGGGTTGATGATTTTTATTGAGATTTTAAATAAGAACAGGTTTAATTTATGATTTGATGGTTTACAAATAGGCACAAAGGTTGTTTTCTTAGATATTGTTATGGAAGGTATCATCAAGTTGGACTTTTCATACCTTCAAACCCTTAGCCTAAGCTGTTGAAATGCTATTGTGTGAGTAAACTAACACCAAGCTCTTTTTATTCATTAATATCTTCTCAATATCATTTTTTCTCCACCTTCTGTGCATCACCTCTAACTCATAAAGATGAGTCATGTTGGAAGTTTTAGCTCAATGCTCTCATCAGGGTGGGATGAAAGTAGAGACATGTTGTTCTACAGAGTTCCAGACTCAATCTGGGTCAGCATTATGTTCATTATCTGTCTTTTTCCAAGATAACATAAAACCTGCTACTAGAGGACTTGGCAGTGTCAAAGTGACCCGCTATGCTGTTTTGGTGGGTGATATTGATTTTATTTTATTTTATTACATATAGCTCATAGTTTGTTTCTTAGTACAAGATTACATGCAGTTCACACACAATATTACAAATAAGAGAAACTGTTCCAAGTCTTAACAAACAATACAAGCTGTCTACTTAATTGCTAAAGAGTATACACAGGGTTCATCAGTGGGTATATTCATACAGTTTCCACGGTGAGATAAGATATAATAGGATGTATATTTTAAATATAAAGTTTAAACAATGAGTCTAAATAAATACATGGTGGAATGTGATTGTTGTGTACTGTGAATTCAAAGAAAGATAAATGAATCAGAGTTGTAGTCATAAGAAATGGAAATTTGGGATGCAGGGAGTGGTGAGAGATAGACTAAGATGTGAATTAGCTTAGAGGAGAATCTAGGAAACGTCAGAGTAGGGGATGAAAAGTAGATTGAATACATACAAGTTAAAACTTTAAAGTCTTGAGCAAACTTTAAAATTACTTTTAAGTTAATTGTATAGAGAAATAAGGGGGGGGGTAGGGCTGCCCAGTCTAACCTTTGTCAGTAAATAATGTACATTTATACATTTCTTTAAGTGGTCAAGAAGCTTTTGTTAAAAAATATTTTAGATCAGTAAGGGGTCTAATTGCAAGTTAAATGCTGTTCCAGTTTGTTAGAACAATTTTGCTGAAACGTCTTTCCCTGAGTGTTAGATTGAATGAGAGCGTGATTAGTACATGGGCATTATTATCCTTGTATTTGAGTCTTTAGTTTGTAGTGCAGATGTAAGGGTGGGCAAGAAAGCTTACAAAGGAGGATTTTGTAGGTAAGAGCGGAGAGGAGAATAGTAGATCTGGTTGGAATAGGTAGATACCTGGCTTTATGAAGGGAGACTCGGTGATGCTCATAAGGTGAGGCTAGGCTAATGAACTGACAGTCTGCACTGACAGTTGTGTGAACTATGCTAGTGTTGTGAACTGACTGCATTGACTCAGGAGAACAGGTATGTGATTTTGAGACCAGGAGGCCTGAGGGTCTACACTATTCATTAAGTGGTCTTGTAGCTCTGGGGTTAGACCACTGCTCTAGTAAACTAGGGACCATGACTTCAAATCTCATCAAGATCTCTGCTTGTCCTTTAAGGCTGGGGGTCAGTATAATGGTTAATGTGCTAACTCACAGACACAAGGTGCAGTGTTTGGTTCTTACCTTTAAAAGGAAAATTGGCTAGGCTTGAAATGGTCCACAACTGTAGCTAGCCTACTGCTTTCCTATGAACAAAGTAAGATATAATTAGATAATGAGTATTTGGCTGTAAGCTAGGAAATTCCCTTTTTAACTATAGTCTGTTCATGAATTTTCCAGGACAGGGTAGGGTCAAAAGTTAGTCCTAGATATCAAAGCACTGGAGGAATACCAGGAGTTGTTAAATATGGGTTTTAGGTTGAACTATTTTTCTTTTGAAGATGTTGAATATAAATTTAATAGTAGGGATTGTGCTATGGCGCATTTTTTGTGTTGGCCTAAAATCCTTAAAAATTTAAGGAACCCACCTGGGCGTCCTATAGTTTCAGCCTGCCAGTACTTCATCCATAATTTGTCATTTTTTCTCCATGAATATTTATTAGGAGAGGTTATAAAATTACCCTTCTACATACAAGATGTGTTTGATTTTATGGAAAAGATTAAAGAAATGATTTGGTTAGAGGATATATTTTTTATAGTGTTGGAAGATGTCAGTTGGTATACGAACATAAATCATGACTTTGGTATTGAAGCTTTATTTTATTTTTTGGGAGATAACCCCAAAGCACATTTTGTTATTGAGTTGATACACTTTTGTCTTAATAATATTTTTTGAGTTAATTTGGGAGTTATATAAACAATTACGGGGTACAGCCATGGGGGCAACTTTTGCCCCTATGTATGCAAATTTATTTAAGGGCTTTTTTGAACACGTGTATATTTATAATAAGAATTTTTTTAGACAATATGTAATAAAATATTTTAGGTTTATAGATGATTTGTTTTTATTTGTAAATGGGGCTGAAATGGGGTTGATGATTTTTATCGAGATTTTAAATAAGAACAGGTTTAATTTATGATTTGATGGCTTACAAGTAGGTACAAAAGTTGTTTTCTTAGATATTGTTATGGAAGGTATTATAAATAAAAATATTAATACATTAGTGCATAGGAAGTTTGAAAATGGACAACAGTTTGTACATGGACATAGCTATCACCTCACAATACATTAAAAGCTTTGCCCGATGGGGAATTTTTAACATTGAAGAGATTGTATAGTGATGAGCGAGATTTTGAACAGGAAATGGAGAAATCTATTCAGATTTTTAATAAAAGAGGTTATGATATGAGTTTATTATGGGGATGCAAGAAGAAAATATACGGTTCGGATAAGAGAGGTCGAGCTCCACAAAGTAATCAAGGGAAATATATAAAACATGAAATAAAGAAGGAACCTATATTTTTGTTACAAGATTTACTTTATTTTCAGAGGATTTGGTTAGTTTAGTGAAATATTTCTGTGGTATTTTAGTGAAACATAAAGATTTAGGTTTAATGTTGGAGAATCAACCACAAATTTCATATAAACGTGGTAAGAATATTAGTGGCATTATAGTGCATAGCAAATTTTGCATGCCAGCAATAAACTTGAATGAACAAGTAGTGTCTAAGGGTACCATCTCCTGTTGTAAATGCTTGTGTTGTAGGTATGTGGTGAATAGTTTTTCAATAATTAATGGTATGCATTTTGAGGTGCAAGAGAGTTTTAGTTGTAAAATTGGGGGGGGGGGTAGTTCATGTTTTAAGATGTCCATGTGATTAAATTTTACATTGGAGAGACTAAAAGATCCTTTGCTGCATGGGTGAAGTAACAAATTAGTGACATTAGAAAAAGTAGAATGGAAAGTCCTGTAGCTGTTCATTTTAAAAATTTTCACAATGGGGCAGTACTAGGTTTACAGGCCACAATACCGGCACAAATAACTCTTTTTTTTTCCATAATAAATTTTTATTGATATATATTTTCCATATACAATAACAAATCACACACATAGTTCACTACTACTACTATCAAAACTATATACAATATCTACACGAAATGCTTCCATAAGAAAATCATCATTATTCCAAAAAAGGAAAACACCAGGGAAAAAAAAGACAAACCATTTGTGGAAATAATTTGCATCAATACGTATCATACACAGTTCCAATACACTATTTTTTCCACATATATATCCAAACATTAATGTATTCCTAATAACAGTATTATGCTAATATAATATTAAAAACCTTTTCCCATATTTTCGGGTTATTAATATTTTTGTTACTTTGTTTCAGGAGTAATTTATGTGCCAATATATGCTTTATAGCCACAAGCTTAAAATTATCCCATGATGTCTTATCTGGTTCTAACCAATTTGTAGCTATATACAGCTTCATCAGCAAAAAAATATTTATACATATTATAGTTTGTGATCTAGAGAGCTCTCTTGGAGGAATATGTAGAATCATAAATTCCCATGATAACGTTGAACTTTGATAACCCATATTTTGTAGTTGTGTTCTAAGAGAGTTCCAAAGTTTATATATACACTTGCAGCTCCAGAACATATGAAGAAGATCAGCTGTTTGATTTGTGCAATATGGACACGTTGGAGAATTTCTAGGATTGAATTTATGTAAACTAAGACGTGTATAATATGCATTATTCCAGATCATCAACTGCGTATACATCAACTTTTGAAAAGAGACCGATTTTATTGTTAAATAAATTGCTTTTAATACCTGATTATCTGCTACTGTCATTTCGTTTACCCAATACCCTGACAACAGAATTTTATCCTGGAATTTCAAGTCTTTAATTAATTTATTTGTTCTTGTTATAAATTTGACCTCCTGTTGGAGAGCCTGCCACGATTCAGAGCATTTATCCACAATCCCGGCTACAGGTTTAAAGTTTTCAAAATGACTCAGAGCAAGTTCTCTGATTTGTCTCATTATAACAATATAACTCGTAGGTAGGTTCAATTCCTGTCTAATTTGTGAAGCCGATAAATTAAATTTCTTAAAAACATCAATCAGAGTCAAATTAACTATTAATGGGAATTTACTAAGATCAATCAGCTGATTATTTAGTTTAAAATTGGGATTCTTATGGAAAGGTTGAAAAACCATCATATATTGCAACAAATCTACTGATTGGAATAAGTTTTTCAAAGATAACACATATGTTTTTATGTGGTCCATAATCCCATACTTTATCAAACTATTTTTACCCAAAAAGGGTATTGCTTTAGGATTTATATTCCGATCTAAAATATGCCTGTAATTCAAAACCACCCAAGTTGGTATCCATTTTGTACTAGTTACATCGTAATTAGCAATTCTTAAAATCCTATTGGCGTTCACAATTAGATAGTATACTTCAAAATTCGGTAACTCAAGTCCTCCTCTACTCTTTGGGGTCATTAATTTCTCATACGATATTCTAGTTTTCTTTGGCTCCCAAATAAATTTAGCTAGATCTTTATGAATTTGTTTAAAAACTGACTTTGAAATTGCTACTTGAGCAGACCTAAAGATATACAATATTCGTGGTAATATATTAATTTTCACTATTGATACTTTTGCCAATACCGGCAGTCTTAAATTCCTCCATCTGCCACAATCAGCTACTATTTCTTCCCATACTCATTTAATATTATTACTATGAAAATCCTTTTTATCCGTAGAGAAGCTAATACCCAAATATTTGATATTTTCTTTACATGTTAGCTTCCCCACCAGGGACATGCACAAATAACTCTTAAACCTTTTGATGTCTATGGTATAAAAAATAAACTTCTCAAAAAAGAGTCAATTTTTATATTAAAATTTGAAACTTTATCCCCCAAAGAATTTAAACAATGAATGTAACTGGAGACGTATAATTTAATTTATATCAATTTTAATTGTTTTTAATTGTTTTTAATGATTTAATTAGTTGATTTTTTGGTGTATATAAATGTTTGTGTTTGTATGAGGGTTGATACTCTGTAAAAGCTTAGTAAAAAGCTTACTCTATAAAAGGTTAGTCCTAGATAGTTGTACTGTTGGACTGACTCATAAAGAATAAAATTTCCTAGTGTTACAATGGTTTGGGCAGCAGAACTTACAAGATTATGTGGAGCTCAAATTGTCATGATGGTTTTGCTGCCATTTATTGTTATAATATTTTTCCCAACCAATGAGATGAGAGGCTGTCCTGTTCAAACTGTATAACTTAAAAAGCTTTTACTTCTCACCAACATGTCAGCTATAATTTCTTCTGACAAAATTGCAAATATTAGGTCCTTGTTGTACAATTGTGTAATCATAAGTTTTGAATGTGTCCAGGCCTCAGTGTTTGTCAAAGAGGTAGACTGAGTTTAAAGCACCCGAATAGAATGTGTTCACTGCTGTTATTAAGAATATACTTCAATGACCTTTGTGCAGGACTTATTTGTTTTCTTACTTGGAAGTTCAGTTACTTATACAATTTTCAGTCCTCCCTTGGGTCAGATATTTTCCAGCTCTTCTAAAGGAGGCCTTAATTATTCCTGCTCTCAAAAAAACATATTTGGTCCACAGGTATTATAACAAAATCCTATCATATCTTTAACTGACATTTTCTTGTAAAATTCATTCAGAGGTAGGTAGCTTTGGCATAGTGGTTAAGGTTTTCACCTTATAGGCATCATGTACAGAGTTTCACTCTAACCTCAGGTTATTGGCTAAGCTTAAAATGGCTGTTCAGAATGGTTAACCTAGTATACACCTGTGAACATCAATAAAGTCCCATTTAATGCCCAATGAACATATGATTCCTCACCAGTACTAGTTTAACATTACCCCAAAACACTGAGGCTACATTAATTTGTGTGATTAATAATATCTTTATTGTGATGGATCAACACTTTTATTCTTTACTAATTCTATCTCTCACTAATATTAGACACTGCTAGTCATGGTATGCTGATAGGGTGTTTAGATCTTACAATATTTTCTTTATTACTGTCATGAACTTGTTTGTATCTATCCTATCTTGATGCTCCCTGAAAATGGTATTAAAACTAAATATCCAGTCCTTCTGTCTCAAGCAGTAAACTGTACCGCATGGCTCAATTCTGGGTCCATTGTTCACCTTTTTATGGTGCACAAAGGCAATTTAATTGGAAATAAAGAGTTTAGCAACCATTTCTAAATTAATGATACTAAATTATGCCTTGACTTACCCCAACAGCAAAAGCAAACATAAAGTCACTTGTGGATGATTATCCTGTGATTGTTTAAAGGTTATATCTGCAAAACTGAGGTCAGGGCACTGCATACAACTCCATGAGAAATGTATGATATTCCAGGGTCATTTTATAATATCAGTATTGCCATAAAATGGGTGTTTACCTCTAAACTATGTGAAATCTTACTTAGTCATTTATTTATATGCATTTTCTGCCAAGAAAGCCTGTCTGGATTGGAAACCACTTCTCACAGATGGCCAGGAGAAAAAAGCTTCAAAATAGTAATAATCAGTATTCAGAACACAGTGGAAAAATATACATATAAATCTATGCCCTTTTTTAGACATAGTTCATCCAATGAATATTTAAATTTAACAAACAAATCAAAGCATAAATTTGACAATACCAAGGTGGACCTTCTCAATGTCAGGAGTCTTAGTTACAAACTGCCCAATTTGGAGGAAACTCTGCCTTGCAGAAATAATCCATGATTGTGTAGTGCTTAAGACATGGTTCAACTTAAATGTGAGTACCTCATCTTTAAGCAGAAAAGAAAAACTCCTGTGACCAACATGGCTATATATCAAGTGTTTTAATAGCAGACAAAAATAACAAATGAAAAATAACAAACAAAAATAACAAACAAAAAATAACAAGCAATTGCATGTTATTTTTCCTTCTTTTTTTGTCTACTGTTAAAAATGCTTGATATATAGCTGTGTTAATCGCAGGAGCTTTTCTTTTCTGCTTAATTTGTTCAGTGTCTCAGTCAGCTTTGCTCTGTAGGCAGCATTTTATCTGTCAGCACCCCATCTTTGCCTGAACTTTGTGCCTATTGAGCGTTAAGCCCATGGATATTGATGGTACTGGTTTCTCAATTTTCATCAAGGATTTTATTTCTACCACAGTGGTGGCTGATGACTCCCCTCAGTGAGCTAATTAAACTCCAGCACCAGTTAAGTTGGGCTTTCAACTTTTAGCTTATTATTGGTCCTTTTCTGTGGCCCCACATGATCATTATCAGTTCCCAGCATTCTTAGAATATATCCCTATTAGAGACGAATATCTCCTAGGTGACTTCATCTTCCTCTCCATAGACATGAGTAGTTTTATAATGCTGGGTATGTGCAAAGTTTCTTAGATTCAGAGGATGAGTTTTCTCTGGAGCAAATAGTTGATAACTACACCAGGGTTAGTAATCCCCTGAACCTAGTTCTCTCAAACTTAGCTCTGATCCACTCATCGGCTATGGCTGTTCTTGGTTGTTAAGCCTGATCACCAACTGTTTACCTTTACCTTTAGATCAACCTCTACAGAGTTACTACCATCACCCTCTTATAGATTTCTAAAATGGTATCATTTTACAATTATACAGTGAAATGAGAAAATTCTCCCATGCAGCCCAAAAAATAGAACCAAGATAGCAACCACCTGTGTCAAGGACCTTAATGCTCATTCAGATAAATGCATTGATAGGACTGTTCCCTAACAGGACTAAATAGATAGATAGGAAAACTCAATATCAAATGTTTCTGTTGGTCAGAAGTTAAAAATATTGGTAGGAAAATGCTTAGACTATCTTTGTCATCTATATTAGAAAACTAAGGAATAATTCACACCACTGCTCAGAACTGCTCTATGACAGCACTTCCATTTCAAATTTTACAGCCATTAACAACATACTGGCTAATAGCTATGATGCAAATTTCTCCCTGAAATCTATCATCCCCACCCCACACAAATGTAAGTCACCTCCTCCACCCACTGTCTCCAAGGACCATATCCTTAAAGTGTTGTCTAAGACCAAAAATACTTTTCCAGTTTTCAGTGATTACTTACCCTGGGAAAAAGTCTCCATTTGGGTTTTTCAAGTTTCAGTATCTTCATCTTAGGTATATGACCATTGATCATATGGGTATCGGGAATTCAAAGTACACTCAGCTACAGATATACAGAAAGTTGCTAAGCAAGTTGCTATCACTTCAAACCCATATATCAAGTTACAAAATGTTTTTAATGATTAAGTAAGAGTACAGAAGAAAGAGCACATCAACTATTAGTTAACAAACTTTTCAGAAATCTAACAATGAACTTAGCACATACAAGTAATAGGATAACACTTTGGAATAGACAAAACTGAAGCACATATTCTAGGGAGGTTTTACTGTCCATATGCAATGAAGAAAATTTAAAACATGTGCTACATGTCCTGAATACCAGGTGGCAGTCCCTTACCTAGGCTTCAAAAATAATTTAATTCCAATGCATATGACAGAGGTACATTTCACTGAATTATTATGAATACTGTTGACCCACTGGTAAAATCTACCAATGGATTTCAATATATTTTGGTAAGTTTGGACTATGCGGCTAAGTACCCTGAGTTAATGGTCTCAGTCTAATGTTATATCTCTAACTAGGGATTTAGTCTTATGATTTTCCAAAGTAGGGATACCTAAAGAAATACTCACCAACTGATGAATTCAATGTATACATACAATAATGCATTAACTACAGGGTTAGCATATGGGCTTGGAGGATGGCATAAGAGCTGGGAGGATGGCATAAAGGTTAAGATGCTTCCCTCAAAGACATAATGTACAGAGTTTGAGTCTCACCTTTGAAGGGAAATTGGCAGTGCTTAAAATGGCCTGCAAGGGGATCCAGCCTTGTACTTACCTATGAACTGTGCCAGTAGTTTAATGTCAAGCACTTAAAACCTCTGGGTAGCATCCAGATACAAATAGGTTAATAGTGCTTTTTAACCAAACATTAAAGTCCATGCTGAGAAATTTTATTTAGGAAGGTAGTGAAAACTGGGACCAGTTAATACGGAACATCCTGTTTGCCACTGGAGAAGTACAAAGTCTCTAATGGATTCAGGTTCAGTCCTTTTGAGCTGTTATATGACCCCTTCAGTGAACTGATGCCTAAATGGAGTGCTCCATCCTCCCAATAGCTGCCCATCACTTCCCACTGACTCACATTCCCCAGTGTCTCTCAACCCCATACATTATGGCCTCTCCACACCACCCAAATCACTTTTTCTTCCTCTTTTCACATTTTGTCTACTTCATCGAAGTTTTCAGCATTTTTCTATATCCTTTTAACACACCCTACCTGGTCAGTACTACACTATAATAGCTGTGGAGGAAATAACTGAAATAATTTGAAGATCTCTAGAAACCATAAGTTTCTAGAAGCTCCAAGTTGCATTTATTTATTTATTGCATTTCTTCAATGGGATAGTCTAAATGGCCAGAACGCTACCCCTTTTCAGAGGAAGCCCATGGAGAAAAGCTGCAAAAAAAAATAAAAAAATAAAGAGCATAGTAAACAGAGATATCGAAGTAATGAACAAATACACAAAGTTTAAATAGAGTATCATTGATGAATACTAATCATGTAATGAGGTATGAAACTTTTTCTGGGAAGAAAACCTCTAGAAAAAATTTGTATAAAGAATGTTGTATCAACAAATATAGAATTACTCAGAGTATCATTAACTAATACCAGAATTGCATTTTAGAATGTTATTGCATTTCAGATTTTGTTCTCATCCAGTGATGGCCCAAGCAAAAATCATGATTATAGAAAGAAATTTTGTCATCTTTGACCTTGCTATTTTTCATCCTTTCAACATGCGCACAAACTAACTGGCCAAGGTTACACTGTAATACATGTGTAGAAAATAAATGCATTTAGCTGGTGATTATGGGGCTTCTGGACCATATACAATTATGGGGTTATAGATGCTTTGAGGAATCTTTTAGAATACTTCTACAACCTTTTATCCAATACTTTGCCTGCACAAAAATCGTAAGGGAACAAATTCATTCTTATAGGTTCATAGGTGCATAGGTAGGTACTAGGCTATAGGCCCATACAAGCCTAGCCAAAAAATGTACCCTGGCTTTCGCTACCCAAGAAAATTATTTTCCTATGCCCCTGTTGAGCAGAGCCACAGAAGTCATCCCCAGGGTGAATTTCCCATTTCCCATCCAATCATCAAGATTTTTCTTGAAGAGTGCTAATGAGGAGCTCTGTTTGACATAGATAGGTAGTCTGTTCCAGAGTATGGGAAGTCTCTGGGACAGGAATCCATCCCTCCAGCATGTTCTGTTTATTGTGGTGACAAGGTTAAGGTCCCAAGAGCATGTAGCTCGGAGGGATTGGGATTTCTTTAAGTGGAGCATGTCCAACAGCTCTGGGTTTGACATAGCTTTGTATGTTAGGCAGAGATCGCCCCTGAGTAGGCGATATGTGATGGAGTAAAGCTGTAGTTTTTTGAGACGGTCTGCATAGGGCATCTGTTTGAGGCCAGTAATCCTCTTTGTGAGGTATTTCTGTGGTCTTTCCAGCTGTTGTAGATGTCTTGTGAGGTACATACCAAAAGGGGCATTGTACTCTATAATGGGTCTAATGAGTGATGAGTAGAGGGGAACAATGACCTCTTTTTTTCTGGATGAGAATCCTTTTGTGATGAGATGAGCCACGAAGAAGGATTTCCTGACCACTTTGGCTATGTGATTATCAAAGGAGAGACTACTGTCCACCTGTGTCCCAAGGTCTCTTATCACATTTTTGGCATTAAGTAGACTACCAGCTATGTGGTAGTTCATGGGTACAGAGTTTTTATCAAAGGGGATGACAATACACTTTTTGGCATTGAGCTTCAGGCCATGGCTTTGACACCAGGAATCTGTCTCAGTGAGGCCCTTTTGGAGTTTGTCCACATTGTTAGGAGTTTCAATTATGGCTCCTAGTTTGCAGTCATCTGCAAACTTTGTTAGCCAAAGACCTTCTGTGTTGGCCTGCACTTCAGAGAAGTAGATACCAAACAGGAGAGGACCCAGGACTGAACCCTATGGTACTCCACTTGTCACTGGTCAGATGTCGGATTTGGAATCCGCTACTTTCACAGTGTGGGTTCTGTCCATGAGCCAGTTGGCAACCCATCTTACGACATAAGGATTTATACCTAGTTTAGTGAGCTTATCTATAATTCCACAGTGGGGGATGGTGTAGAAAGCCTTGGCGAGATCTAGATAAGCTGTGTGAACCATTTTACCATCATCTATGGCTTTGGTGACTGCTTCAAAGAAGTCAATCAGGTTTAGGAGACATGATCTGCCTTTTACAAATCCAAACTGAGTAGGGTCCAGAGTTTGGAGATTACCAATGTCTTTGTTTATGAGTTCCATGATGATACGTTCCATGGTCTTGCAGACCAGGCTCGTCAGGCTAATGGGGCGGTAGTTCCTGGGGTCTGTCGTGGCTCCCCCTTTGTGGAGTGGGATAACTGTCATGGTGCGCCATTCAGTGGGTACAAAGCCTGAGGTGAGGCTATGATTGAACATGGTACTTAGGTAGGGTGCCAGTTCATTCTGTAGTTCATGTAGAACACAGCCTGGGATATTGTCAGATCCCATGGATGCTGTGTTCTTGGCTTTGAAGAGTGTGTTTTTTACCTGTGCAGCCATGATTATAGGAACTTTGCATTCTTCCGGTATAGAGATGGGCCCTCTAGGGGGTGAAAGGGGGGTAAAGTTAGCACTGAACCTATCTGCTAGGATGTTGGCAATATCAGTTGGTTCTGTATATTTAGTGCCATTATGCTGTAACTCAGAGCAGATCTGAGTGTTCCCATTTAGATTCTTGACATAGCTATAGAATGCTTTCTGGTTGTCTTTAGAGTCAGTGGCAATTTTGTTTTCGTAACTAGCTTTGGAGGATTTTATGCGGGATCTCAACTTCTTACTGAGGTTGACCAAGGAGTTCCTCCAGTCATGGGATTTTACTCTTTTTTGCAACAGTTTCTTTCTTCTGTTGTAGAGTTTGTTTATGGCAGAGGACCACCAGATTGGCTTCCTTTTTTTGGAGGATAACATCTTGGTTCTATTGGGGATAGCATGATCCATGCACTCGTGTAAGTGCTTATAAAGTGCATTTGTGTAGGACTCGGCAGTCATACCTCTATTGTCCGTCTGCATGGGTGTCATGAAGTTTGCCACTTCTGTCTTAAGAAGTGTGAAGTTGGCTTTTGAGAAGTTTTTTACAATGGTTTCCCCTAATTGGGGCTGGGGGTGGGATGTGGATGTCTAGGCTGATTAGCTTGTGGTTGGATCTGACCAACGAGGAATTGACCTCTGGTGTGGAACACCGGTTTCCCATGTTGGTGATGACCAGGTCTAGGATATTGCTGCCCCTGGTGGGGGTGTGAATAAGTTGATCCAAGGCGATGGAATTTATGAATTCTAGAAAACGTTGAGCAAAAGAGTTGGTACATGAGTAGTTTTCCCAGTTAATGGTGGGATAGTTGAAATCGCCCATTATTAGGGTGTTGGGTTGTACCCTAACACTTTCCAGTGTATCAAGAAATGAGGAGTGTGAATCCTGGGGCATGGTGGGGGGGTCTGTAGCAAGCTACAATTTGGATTGCAGTCTTGCCCAGAGTTTGTTGCACTTGGATGATCTCGGATGCATTATGCTGTGCAACTAGCCTGGAGGTATGGATATCCTTAATGAATATGGACACGCCTCCGCCTTTAGTGCTTCTTTCTGGGTTAAGTGGCCGAAAGGTGTGGTATGAATTGAAGCCTGGTAATGCAGGGGTGCTCTCTGGAGCTTTGAACCAGGTCTCTGTCACTGCACAGATGTCAATGTTCTCCATTTTAAGGAGTGCCTCGAGTGAGTGCATTTTGAGGTTTAGACTTCTAACATTGAGTAGCATTACCCTCAGATTTTGCTTGCTTGTACCGGTTATGGTGGTGAATTTGTCATTTGAACCTTGCCTAAAAAAGGCACTATAGGGGTGGCAAGAGTCTTAGCCAGTATCCGGAATCCTAAGGGCGACAGGTGCAGGCCATCTCTGGCAAAGCATCGTGGACTGTCGATCATGTCATCCCAGGCAGACAAATACTGGATCCCCTTAGAATGACACCAGAAGCTTAGCCAATTGTTGAAGTCAATCATTTTGTCCTTGTACTGTGGTATCATTCTGGGTGATGGCAGGATGCAACTCAGGGTTAGGGTCATACCTGCTTGGGATACAAGATCGGAGAGCTCCTCCATGTCTCTTTTCATGTAGTCCAGGGAGGTACATCTCAGGGCATTCACACCAACATGGACAATGACAGTGTCATATTTGTACTTATTGTGGAGTGACCTGAGTGCATGCGTTATGTGGCAGATCCTGGCACCTGACAGGCAGCTGACAGTAACTTTCTCCTTGTTTAGTCTAGTGAGTGGAACATCAGTGTGCCTGACTATAGAGTCACCTATGACTAGAGTGTTGGGTATGTTGTTATGCCTTATGGGCTGTGGTTGAGTGGCACACTGAGTTTGTGGGCTATATGTCATTTGGGTTGTGTTGGGGGGTGGAGTTTGCTTGCGTTTATGCTTTGGATGTCCCTTATGCTTGGGCAGGTTTTTATTGAGAGCCTTCGTGAATGTAGGTGTGTGCTTTGTGTTTCTATGTGTGTGTTTTGGTGGTGTGGGTTTTGAGGGACTATGTGATGAGTGTGGTGTGGTGCAAGTGTTTACCCTCTTCTCTTGACTGTCTAGTCCTGTCTTGGGTGAAGAAAGCTTTGCTTCCAGTTTGGCTATATAAGTGCAGCTCTCACAGGTTGTAGTGTTGGGTGGTAGGAGGAGAGGGTTTTCTGTGTACATGAGGCAATTGCTGCATTGCCCCAAGATGCCCAGATTCATCAGATAGACAGGAGAAATCACTGGGAGCTGACCCATAGACATGCCTGGATAAGTGCTTATTTATTAAGTACTAAAAACTCCTTTCCACTAGACAAGTGAGGAAAGTTGAATGCTGCAGTAATTTGCAGCTTATGTAGTGCTTACACGGAGTTCTGAACAAGTGCTGAGTTCAAAAAAACAGACTTGAGTGCTGAAACTAGAAAACTGGCTAGTTATAAGAAAAAAAAAAACTAAGCTAGAAGGCTTCCCTCCAACACAGAAGGGCGTGGAGGCTCAGAAGCCTACAAACAGTCTATACCACTTAACAGGAAAGGCAGGAAACAAGTTTAGATTTTTTTTTTTCTTCTGTTTCCCAGATGCTCTCTTTGTACACAGTAGGAGTGCCTGAAATCAGAATATGATCTCACTGCACTCAGTTGAGTAAGCAAATGAGATGGGCCCAGAAGGAGTATCCAAACACAAATTTACAAGAGGGGCGGGCAGTTTCAAGGCCACTAAGATTAACACCAACACCAAAACAAAAACAGGGAGGGTGGGTGGGACTAACTGAAGAGTAGAGTCAAAATTTCCAGTTCAGTTAATATATATTCCTGCAACACAGTTAAATCAATTTAAATATTGTATTCTTTGAAAAAAAGTGCAGATAATGGTACTTAACATCTCTTATACGTGCAGTTGAATACAGCTAGATCTTAGCCGGCCAAAGCTGAGGTTTTTAAGCAGAAAATAGCAGCACTAACTGAAGAGCAGAGTCAAAATTTCCAGTTCAGTTAATATATATTCCTGCAACACAGTTAAATCAATTTAAATACTGTATTCTTTGAAAAAAAGTGCAGATAAAGGTACTTTATAGATAAGCTCACCAGCTTAAATATAACCCCCTATGTCACTAGATGGGTTGCAATCTGGCTCAAGGACAGAACCCACATGGTTAGAATTGCTGGATTGTGTTTTTCTTCCAAAGAAGTAAGTTGTTTCCAATGTTTAATGTTCAAAGCTGACAAAATAGTATTTCATAATAAACTGATGAGAGATGTTTGCCACAATGCAAAAATTCTGCCTGATAATACTGTCTGCTACCTCCTCTGCTCCCCATAAAGGATAATCACCTTCTTTATATCCTTCTAATATTAGACTGGGATGAAAGTGAAGGCACAAACAGTTGCACTCATATATTTTTAAGGGCTGGTATCAGACAGATATGTTTGTCTATCTATCTATCTATCTATCTATCTATCTATCTATCTATCTATCTATCTATCTATCTATCTGTCTATCTACCTAGCATGCCTCCTCATGATATTTAGCTGGGCAAAACTAAAAGAACAAATAGAACTTAATAACATAGTTCAACCTATTGTTTTCAGGCATATATAAGCAGCATGCTTCCTTATCACTGCCACCCAAAAGATGGGAAATTGAATAAGACTGATATTTGATTTGCAGGAAAGTTGGAAAAATAATGATCGCAGTAATGTATTCCATCTTCTTGCTCCTACAGAATACACTACCCTTACATAAGCTATAGTGACTTTCTGTGTACACATCTAAGGTTTGTGAGAAAACTTAAAAAAATTATCATTCTGTCCCCAGCTAGAATATAAGGTATAGAGACCTTCTGTGGATACCTCTGATTTTAGTGATGAGAATTAAAGAAATAATGACTGCACTGTCTCCTTCACCTATGCAAGCTATAATGACCTTCTGTGAACATCTCAGAAATTTGTTTGTGACTAAAAGAAAAACAAAACAAACAAAAAAAACAATAGTGTCCACAATGTTTCCAGCCTCAGTACAAACTGCAGCAACATTCTGTGCAAAGTTGTAAGCAATGCCTGATTTACAACAGGTGGGGATTGGAGTAGAGGCCAACAGTAGGCATGCGACAAAATATACAGTCTGGAGTCTGAAAGCTGCCATGTGCCTAGAAGCTCTAAGGTTATGGATTTGTATAATACATGTTATGCTTTATTTTGAAAGGTAATGACTTGATAGCTATTTTGTACTGCTCATGCTACCCTAAAGAGTTATATGCATGCTGCCAATATTACAAACACACACTGACACTGTCACTGTCCCTGACAAACTAGGCTTGTCACAACATACACTGGTTTTTCAGATAAACACACACACACACACACACACACACACACACACACACACACACACACACACACACACACACACACACACACACACATATACACATTTGCACTGTCCCTGACAAGCCAGCTCTTTCAGAAGATGCACAAATGCACATGCACACATGCTCACACTGACACACATACACACGTGCGTACACTCACACACATACACACACGTGTGCACACTTACACACACACATGTGCACATGCACACACACACAAACGTGCATGCGCACACACACACACACACACACACACACACACACACACATACAGCACACACACACACACACACACACACACACACACACACACACACACGCACACACACACACACACACACACATACTGCAATATTACCTTCAAGCAAATTGGAGGAATGCCGATTCATCTACAGCATTTCATTTGATTACTGGGGTACAACAGAGTTCTTGACAAAACCAAGAATAACCGCAAGGGCATGCAAATGCCACACAGAAGGTGCCATTTCCATGAACACATCCAGTGCCCAGCGCTTTGAAATGGAAATGCTTCCACTGCACTACTATGCCAATGATCAGTTGTGTTCACATGCAACCTTCACCTGCCAAACTACCACAGTTAGCCACTTACACGAAAAGACATTCACAGAATAGACAAACACTGCTCACATTCACAGTTTTTTTTTTGTTCCATTCCCAAGCCATCTAAACATCTACATGTACTACATAGCTGACCTATTTGATCTTCTTGGTTGAGAGCCCTATTACGCATTCATTTCCTAAGAGTGAGCATACTGGGCATGAGGGGTTATTGCATGGCCCAAACTTCAGCTAGGTAATTCGCTTATGTAGGCTTGACTAGTTATGCTCCTCATAAGGGTGCATGTGTATTCCCATACATAGCAGGCACGCGCCCATGCAGTATGGTCTTACTATTCTCACTCTTTAGGCAAAACATCAGTATTCCCATCCTTCACCAATTAAGCAAGCCAAATCTTCCTCCTTCCACATTGGTTGCTCACTCCCATTCTAACTTCTTCATTGGCTGCTCACTCCCATTCTCACTTCCACACTGGCTGCTCACTCCCATTCTCACCTGACTGGCTCCTCCCACTCACTCTCTTCCCTGTTGTGTGGCGTGTCCTACTTTTTACCAACCTTCCCTGCCTGGCTCCTCCCTTACTCTTGTTACTAATAAAAGTCGGTACATTAGAGTTATTCCCAGGACTTCATCCTTCTTTGAGATTGCCCTATCTTGTTTTTAATTTGACAGTGAATGGTCAGCATTGTGTCCCCTCTTTTTTAACAGTACAGTGTCAGATAGTGCTTTCCATGGTTATTTTCAAATGTTGTGCCCTGTTTCCCTGTCATGACAGTAAAATGCTGATCTTGATTCACAATCTTGACATTGAGCAAAGGAGAAATACCAGTGATCCACTTAGAAAACAGATAAAGTGCCAAACTTTACTTTCCATAATTATTTTGAGAAAAGCATATGTCAGTTCTGCATCACTATAAAGGTGCAAAACAAAATGACAAATGACCTCTCTGCAGAAGCAGAATAAATGGAAGAAGGTGGAGGTGTGTCCATATTCAGTAAGGATATCCACACCTCCAGGCTAGTTGCTCAGCATAATGCATCCAAGGTTATCCAAGTGCAACTAACTCTGGGCAAAACTGCAATCCAAATTGTAGCTTCCTACAGATTCCCCACCATGCCCCAGGATTCCCACTCCTATTTTCTTGATGTAATGGAAAATATTAGGGTTCAACCAAACACCCTAATAATGGGCAACTTTAACTACCCCACCATTAACTGGGAAAATTACTCGTGTACCAACTCCTTAGCTCAACGCTTTCTGGAATTCATAAACTCCAATGCCCTGGATCAACATATCCACACCCCCACCAGGGACAACAATATCCTAAACCTAGTCATTACCAACATGAGTGACCGGTGTTCTACACCTGAAGTCAACTCCTCGTTGATCCAATCTGAGCATAAGCTAATTACCCTTGATATCCACATCCCACCCCCATTAAGGAAACCACAGTAAAAAATGTCTCCAAAGCCAACATCATGCTTTTTAAGACAGAAGTGGTGAACTTCATGACATCCATGTAGATGGACAATACAGTTACAACTGCTGAATCCTACACAAATGCACTCTAAAAGCACTTGCATGGATCGTGCTATCCCAAACAGAACCAAGACGCTATCCTCCAAAAAAAGGAAGCCAATCTGGTGGTCCCCTGCCATAAACAAACTGTACAACAGAAAGAAGAAACTGTTGCAAAAGAGAGTAAAATCCCATGAGTGGAGGAGCTCCCTGGTCAGCCTCAGTAAGAAGTTGAGATCCCTTATAAGATCCACCAAAGCTAGCTACGAAAACAAAATTGCCACTAATTCCAAGGACAGCCATAAAGCATTCTATAACTATGTCAAGAATCGCAATGGCAACACCCAGATCTGCCCTGAGTTACAGCACAAAGGCACGGAAATTACAGAACCAACTGATATTGCCAACATCCTGGCAGATAGGTTCAGTGCTAACTTTATACCCCCTTTCACCCCCCAAAAGGCCCATATCTATACAGGAAGAATGCAGAGTCCCTGTAATCACAACTATGCAGGTAAACGCTGCACTCTCTAAAGCCAAAAACACAGCATCCATGGGACTGGACAACACGAACTTCAGAACGAACTGGCTCCCCACTTAAGCACCATGTTCAATAATAGCCTTTCATCAGGCTTTGTGCCTACTGAATGGTGCACAGCAACAGTTATCCCACTCCACAAAGGGGGAGCCACCACTGATTCCAGGAACTATCGACCTATTAGCCTGACGAGCCTGGTCTGCAAGGCTATGGAACGTATCATCATGGAACTCATAAACAAAGACATTGGTAACCTCCAAACTCTGGATCCCACCCAGTTCTGGTTTGTGAAAGGCAGATCATGCCTCCTGAATCTGATTGACTTTTTTGAGGCAGTCAGCAAAGCTGTAGATGCGGGTAAGGTGGTTCACACAGCCTATCTTGACCTCGCCAAGGCTTTCGACACCATCCCCCATTTTGGAATTATAGTTAAACTCACTAAACTAAGTATAAATCCCTACGTCACAAGATTGGTTGCCAACTGACTCACTGACAGAACCCACACTGTAAAAGTTGCAGACTCCAAATCTGACCTCAAAGCAGTGACAAGTGGACTACCACAGGGTTCCATCCTGGGACCTCTCCTGTTTGATATCTACTTCTCTGAAGTACAGGCTAACACAGAAGGCCTCTGGCTAACGAAGTTTGCAGATGACTGCAAACTAGGAGCCATAATCAAGTCCCCAAATGATATGGACATCCTACAGAAGGGCCTTGCTGAGACAGATGCCTGGTGTCAGACCCATGGCCTCAAGCTTAATGCCAAAAATTGCAGTGTCATCCCCTTTGGTAAAAACTCTGTACCCATGAACTACCACATAGGCAGCAATCTACTTAACACTGAATGTGTGATAAGAGACCTTGGGACCCAGGTGGACAGTAGTCTCTCCTTTGATAGTCACATCACCACAGTAGTCAGGAAGTCCTTCTACATGGCACACCTCATCATAAAAGGGTTGTCATCCAGGAAAAAAGAGGTCATTGTTCCCCTCTACTCGACACTCATTAGACCCATTATAGAGTACATCGCCCCTTTTGGAATGTACCTCACAAGACATCTGCAACAGCTGGAAAGGCCACAGAAGTACCTCACAAAGAGGATTACTGGCCTCAAATGCCCTACACTGACCGCTTCAAAAAACTCCAGCTTTACTCTGTAGCATATCACCTACTCCGAGGTGATCACTGCCTAACATATAAAGCTATGTCAAATCCAGAGCTGTTGGACATGCTACACCTAAAGAAATCCAAGTCCCTCTGAGCTACACGGTCTAGGGACCTAAACCTTGTCACCACCATAAACAGGACATGCTGGAGGGATAGATTCCTGTGTCAGAGACTTCCCATACTCTGGAACAGGCTACCCATCTATGTCAAGCAAAGTTCTTCATTAGCACTCTTCAAGAAAAATCTTGATGAGTGGATGGGAAATAGGAAATACACCCTGGGGATCACTTCTGTGTCTCTGCTCGACAGTGGCACAGGAAAATAACTTTCTTGGGTGGCATAAGCCAGGGAACCTTGTTGGCTAGTTTTACATAGGCCCCTTGGGCTGATAGCCTAGTACCTACCTATGAACATTACAGCACAGTTTCGTATTACTGCATTATCTTTAATGCAAAATATACATGCTGATGTATGTAACCACCAACCCGACAGATATGATGGGCATTTAAGAATTCTGATTAACTATTATCAGTGCATGCGTACTAGTTAGTTGCTCATTCATGTCTCCCTTTATAAGCTGCAGTAACTGAATCTTAATAACTCCTGGACTGAAAATGGAACTAAACAAACAAGTTCTCATAAAATGTGTTTTCATCCAGGAATTCCTAACTAATTCTACATGACTAATCACCTGCAAGCCATATATGTATATATATATATGTATGTATATATATATATATATATATATATATATATATATATATATATATATATATATTTTTTTTTTTTTTTTTTTTTGCCTTTTTGAGACTTCATGTCAAGAAGGCTATTTGAAAACAACTCAATCTGGCTATATCTTTGAAATTTTTAGGTTTAAAACTAAAGAAATTGGTTACATACCCTTATTATTAAATGCCACAGAGTAACTAACTCCTTGAATCTCAAATAGTTGGTAATTGTTTTCTTAAGAAATACATTTTAATGATTTTAGCTATAAACAAGAAATGTGTCCATTTACATTTTGGAGCTATTCCTCATATCAATATAGACAGTGCTGACTTACTGAACTTCCATTCCTTAATGTGTGACATCCAGTCACTATTACTAAGAGGAACAATCTACAGAAGTGTTCAGATAATATGTATCAAGAAATTAAAGTACTATTCGTCGCCGACCAAGAAAATATTATTATGATCTGCACATGGTAGGTGCAGCTCATAGGCTTCAAGAAGCCGAATGCTGGATAGGCAGATTGGTCTGACGAGGGAGATGATTTTTCTGAGCTATGATACAGAATTGTAATTGCCTAGTCAACCAGCTATACTTGAAGTAGTGAATATAGTAACATAGATAAAAACAACTGGAACTGAGATCTTTAGAAAAGGGTAGGAGTAATCTACATAGGAGAAAATGGGAATTGTGGGGAACAATACATACAAGGGAGGAATGAGGTTTAAAATGTGGCAGGACTTAAATGAGCTATGTAATGTTTGACTGAAAAAGATTGGATAGATTATAAGTGATGTATAATGTTTGCTACTGGGAGTGTGTTAGTATGGTTTGTGATGTAAAATGCTTGCAGCTAGGATTGTGTCGGTGTGTTTTGTTATCAGTTGTATAAATGTATGATTGCCTGTGTAGTAAGGTATGGTTTAATAAGGATGTTTTTTGTTTAAAAAAAAAAGGCAGGAATTGAATAAGGTATGTAACATTGCTTAGGTTATATGATCTATATAGAAATATATGTGAAGTAAAATGTTATGTTAATTAATGTGAGATTACTTTTATATGAATGTTAATTTGCCTACATCACAAGTGATAATTCAATAAAGGTGTTTCGAAAAAACAAAAAAAGAAGGTAAAATGCAAGCATTTTTTCATGAAACAAAATAGCCTTTTTTAACAAAAGAAATTATGCGATCAAGAGAATATGGAAAGAAAAAAAAATTATATTGTCTTCCTGAAGGTTTATAGATCAGTGATATGGAACACTAAATATTTAGTCTTCCGTAAGAACCATTATGGAACATTGACAGAGAGAAAAGAGTAGACTCCTCCTCACTCTATAAATAGTGTATTTTTTGAAAGACTTGCATCCATGTAATCATAAAATTCATAGGCTCATAGGTGTGTACTAGGCTAATGGTTCTGGAGCCTTTACTAACCTAGCCCATAGGATTACCCTGGCATCATGCCACCCAACCTTAGTTCCCAATGCCTCTGTCAAGTAGAGCCACTGGAGTGATCCATGGGGTGAGTTTTCTATTTCACATCCAGTCATCAAGATTTCTTATGAAGAGTCCAGTGAGGCGCTCCGCTTGACATGTATGTGAAGTCTATTCCATAACATGGGCAGTCTCTGGGTTATAAACCTATTCCTCCAGCGTGTTCTGTTGATTGTGGTAATGAGGTTGAGGTCTCTGGAGCATGTAGTGCAGAAGGATTGGGATTTCTTTAGATGTAAAAACAAATAACAAAAAACAAATAAATCACCAGCAGGACTTGTAGACCATAAATTTATTCACTAGGTTAAGCGCTTTCATCAAATACAATTGACTTCATCAGAACAGTTAGAAAAGATAGTCATATGGTTTAAATACACCATAAACACATAGGATAGGCTAAATTCTCACCAATCAATAAAAACTTGTTATGAATAAATTAATACCAAAAATAAATTAACAATAATGTTTAAAAAACTTCTGTTAAAAATTCTTTGTAAAAACAAAATACGCATTTTATCATATTTCACAATCATACCCTCTCTGCTTTTTCTTTTAAAGCAGGAAGAATAGATATAAAATCATTCAATCCTGGACACAGGTTAGCTGCTAAGCACAGTTGCCACATCAACTCTCTCTTATTTAATGTATTTTTCTAATTTCCGCCCCTAGGGTTTATATCTACCATGTCCAGGATACCAAACTTAAATCCAATAAAGTTGGTACATACTTTACTGTGCCTGAATAGTGCATTAGTTTCTTTTGCATTCTTAATATCATATAAATGCTCATATATCCTGGAAATGAGAGCCCTCTCTGTTTTCCCAACATAAAACCCCAGGCAGGAATTACACTTGGCCAAATACACTATTTTGTTAGTGTGACAATTTCCTTTTTTAAAAAACACTGTGTCTTGATTCGTATTATCAAGCATTAAACTAACAGCTGATAATAAAAGTTTACATTGTGCACAACAACCACAAACTTTAGTAAATTCATTTAATTTGCGGCTGCTGTTATGCATATTACCCTCTAAAGTAAGCTTTAAATTGCAACCTACTTTAGTACAAAAAAATAGTTTTTTCACCCACCACTTGTAAAATAGCTTGGTCGCCTCTGAAAATATTCCAGTTCTTATAAAGAATGTTTCTTATTTCATTGTAGTAAGAACTATATTGTATAGCACAAGCCTGCATACAATTACTGTTAAAACATTCTACTTTCTCAATATGTTTTGTTTCAACAAGCCCCTTCCCTAAAAAGGGTTTGTATTTCAAACCCCACTCGCTCAAAATATCCTGTAAGATATTGTCCACAAAATCTAAAGGATACCCTCTCTCCACAAACATGCACTTAAGGCCATTAAATTCTTGAATGACATCCTCAAAATGAGAAGTCATCCGAGAAATCCTAATGGCCTGTCCCTTAACAATACTTTTTTTCTGGTAGTTATAAACCCTAGGGGCGGAAATTGGAAAAATACTTCAAATAAGAGAGAGTTGATGTGGCAACTGTGCTTAGCAGCTAACCTGTGTCCAGGACTGAATGATTTTATATATATTCTTCCTGCTTTAAAAGAAAAAGCAGTGAGGGTATGATTGTGAAATGTGTTAAAATGTGTATTTTCTTTTTACAAAGAATTTTTAACAGAAGGTTTTTTAAACACACTTGTTAATTTAACACAAACTCCAAAACCATACGCAGGGTCCTATGGCAGTAAGCGGTCTCTCAAAAGATAAAGTTCCACAAATTGCTTCAAACACACTTTCAAACCATATGAAAGAAGGACAATGCTGTTCACTGTGAAAACGATTTATTCATACAAACAAACGTAAGCGCTTTCACCCGTAGGCTTCATCAGACGTTTCATTACCTCCATCACACATCACAATTTAAATAACAGCACGAAGTCTACCATTGGCTAATTGCACTAATTTCGTCATATACATGAACTACAATATTTATAAAATATTAACAACTAAATAAATCATTACAAAACTAAACTACTAATATATTAAAAACCATAAAATACATGTATATACTGTGGACATATAAAAAATAAAAGTAAGAAACCAACAGTAAATACAATAGTAAAAATAATAGTAAAATGGCCGTATATGAAGGTGCCAAGCAACAGACTAATAAGTTAAATATTAAATAGATATTACTAATATTACTAATAATGTTATGTATATAAAACAAAGGGTGTACATAGCATCCTAACACTTATATATTATTCGATCCTCTACATAACAAATAATACATGTAGACTATACATAAACTACCAGGTGGATATCATTTCTTAGGTCTAGCACATCTTCTTTTTCTAAGTACTGGTCTAAGATTGACCTTCTCATTCAGGCCTGGGGGTTGATCTGCTTTACACCTAAGTATCCACCTCAACTCACATTCTAACGTGTAATTAATCAAATCACCCCCTCGTATACTCGCAAACACTTCTTGTATTACACTGTACACAAACACATGTTGAGGGCCAAAAATCTTATTGTGCTTGGCCAAAGAATTCGTGTCAGTACCTAGCCATATATGATACTGATGTTCTCTAATTCTCTCCCTCAAAGACCTATTTGTCTTACCTATATAGAACGAGGTGCAGGCTACACACCTAGCCAAATACACTACGTTCTTACTCATACAGTTGGTACCTGTATTAAAATTATATATAAAGTTATTATGGGGATTCACAAAAGTGTCCCTAATATCTATCAAACTACATTGATTACAACTCCCACAAGCTCTAGTATTGTAGTCAAAATCATTGGGCTTCCTATTATTCTTTGATAAACTCCTGTAACATAATAACTTCTTTAGACTAGGTTTATTCTTAAATACAACCAATGGTATTGGTCCCACTAACTGACTTATATCATGGTCCAACCCTAAGATCTCCCAGTGTTTACCCATTAACTCTCTCAAAAAATAGGCATCTCTGGTATAAAATACAGGGGCTCTAATAAAGTCAGACACACCAGGGTTATGGATGTCTGTCTCTACAGAGGCATCTGCATAGTAAGGTTTAGCTGTAGTAGACCTAAGTGCACTAACCTCACTAAGTATCTTGTCAAAGGCTGCTTCATTATAACCTCTCTCTAAGAACATATGTTTCAGTTTGGCTGTCTCCTCTATATATCCATCTCCACTCGGATTCAACCTTGAGGCTCTCATAAGTTGTCCTTTCATTACGTTATTAAACACATAACTGGGGTGCATGCTGTTCCGGTGCAAAAAAGCATTCCTATAGCACAACTCCTATGGATAGACGTATTCAACAGACCAGATGGAAGTCTATTTATATTAACATCTAAAAATGAAATACATTCCTTCGAAAAATTGGATGTCAATTTCAAAAAATCAGTTGAAGCATTAATTTCTTCAAAAAACAACAACAATCCATCCACATCACCAAGCCAAATCAAAAAGAGGTCATCTACAAATCTCTTATAGAAACCGACACCCTCCTTGAAAAGCTGTGATTTAAACAAAAAAGTCTCCTCCCATTGTGCTACAACTACATTGGTGTAGCTTTTGGCACAAGGAGTGCCCATTGCTACGCCATCCTTCTGTGAGTAAACGGAATCTCCAAACATAAACACATTGTTATACAAAATAGTCTCCATAAACAGACAAATTAACTCCACCTTCTTATCAATAAAGTCAGACTTAGATTGTAAAAATCGCTGCATATACAAGACGCCTACATCATTGGGAATCTTTGTAAAGAGGCTCACTACATCTAAAGTAACCAACGTAAAATCACTCAGATCATCCAAACTTTTCATATATTCATATAGCTCAAGTAGGAACTGCTTACTGTCCCTTAAAATATGTGGAATATTATTAACCAATGGTCTTACAAAATATTCCACGTATATCGACATTGGTTCAGTGAGCCAGCCTTGGCCAGCAACAATAGGTCTCATAGGGGGTTCCTGCACAGATTTATGGACCTTAGGAAGGCCTTGTATGACTGGTATACGTGGATTACTTACTTTCAAGTAACTATATAAATCAAACGAGATGTCTTCAGATAATAAAAGATCATCCAGCATGTTATACACCCTAAATACTCTCTCTGTCACAGCATCCATGTCAATCTTTTCATAAAACACATCTATACTGAGTAGATCACACATACTCCTAACATACCAACATGTATCCATCACAACTATTGGCCCTCCCTTATCCGCTGGCGTAATTGTGATGGTAGGATCTAATTTAAGAGAATTCAAGGCATATCTCTGATTGGTACTCAAATTGCCTGTCTTTCTCGATCTCCTACCTGTTTCAAAGTGTGTATATATGCCTTTCTCTACTAACTGGGAAAAGGTATCCAAAAGAGGGTGTAGTTGAGGTATATATAAACTGTTACAGCGAAATACAGACCCTGGTCTCTCCAACTCATTTTTCCCAAAATCTAATTTGAGTTGTAGATTCCTAACAAACATTCGAATATCCAAGATGGAGTCAACTAAATCACTATCTGACGTAGGAATAAAGCTCAGGCCTTTATTCAACACCTGTTGCTCAAAAACACTTAACTCCCTACTTGAAATATTCATGATTAGCGAGTCCCTACTTTCTCCCACATTTTCTTCAATGTGGGACCTCGCTGCTTGCTGTCTGAGCCTTTTCTCTTGTAACGGCCTCTGATCTGTGACCGAGACCTCCCTGCACGCTGTTGTTGTGCTATGGGAAAAGGGGTGAACAAAACATTCTTATTAGATGTCCCAGGAACAAGGCCTGGTGTTGGTACCTTCCTCCTAACTGTAATATCCACATTAACCGGTCCTGCACCATTGTTAGTCTGAGTTGAACTACTATCTATATTACTTTGTTCTAACAGGGGTACACGCCTATCATTACCTACTTGCTCATCAGCATTACTAGTATTAATTGAATCAACAACATCATGTAAGGCTCCAACTGTTACCCCTTCAGTCCGTGTATTAGAAACATTCCCCACACTCCTTAAATTCATTTGGGAACTAATATTATTGTTATAACTATTATTTGCAGTACCAGTAACCATATTAGTAACATTGCTAGCACCATTCATATTACTGTACGGCCTCGGCCAAGTAAAAACATGATTATTTTTAAAATCTCTAGTATCTCTTAGTATTTTATTTTTCTTCTGTTCTAACAACCTTTTCTCAAAAAGTGAGACATTATCAATTACTTTGTCTAATCTCACATCAACCATGTCATTAGAAAATTTTGTTTTAATATTTGCATACAGCCGGTTGACAGACAGTCTTAACTCATCCGCTTCCTTTGCATGAAAGTCATTCAACAGCTTCATATAATTGAAGCTAAGCTCCAAATTTAACTGTTGCCATTTATACAGCAACTCCGGGAAAGCATTACCTGACGTGGGCATCTTTAGCACCCTTAGTCCACGCGGTACAATCCTCTTTGCTAAGCACGCTTCAAAATATTGGCGTTCAAGCTGAAGCCTCTTGAGCTTCAAAAAGTCTAATTCCAGTCGATTGAGTTCTTCAGTTAAAGCAACCAAATGTACGTTACTAGTGTCATTCAAATCTGAATCCAAACAAGGTTCGTACATCAGCAGTAAATTGTCGGCTCCTTTTACACAGTCCTCAAACCGTTCTACCCTCCGATTGGTTGTTGACATCATCTCTGGGACGTACGGAAGTTCAACGTTACATACCGCCGTATCTGCCATCCTCCTGGGCTCGTGCAAAACTAAGTAAAAAACAAACACAAAGCACACCAGTGCACAAAGCCAACAGAGCTTGGACCCTGTTTCAGGAAAAATATAATCAAACACAAACTCCAAAACCATACGCAGGGTCCTATGGCAGTAAGCGGTCTCTCAAAAGATAAAGTTCCACAAATTGCTTCAAACACACTTTCAAACCATATGAAAGAAGGACGATGCTGTTCACTGTGAAAACGATTTATTCATACAAACAAACGTAAGCGCTTTCACCCGTAGGCTTCATCAGACGTTTCATTACCTCCATCACACATCACAATTTAAATAACAGCACGAAGTCTACCATTGGCTAATTGCACTAATTTCGTCATAAACATGAACTACAATATTTATAAAATATTAACAACTAAATAAATCATTACAAAATTAAACTACTAATATATTAAAAACCATAAAATACATGTATATACTGTGGACATATAAAAAATAAAAGTAAGAAACCAACAGTAAATACAATAGTAAAAATAATAGTAAAATGGCCGTATATGAAGGTGCCAAGCAACAGACTAATAAGTTAAATATTAAATAGATATTACTAATATTACTAATAATGTTATGTATATAAAACAAAGGGTGTACATAGCATCCTAACACTTATATATTATTCGATCCTCTACATAACAAATAATACATGTAGACTATACATAAACTACCAGGTGGACATCATTTCTTAGGTCTAGCACATCTTCTTTTTCTAAGTACTGGTCTAAGATTGACCTTCTCATTCAGGCCTGGGGGTTGATCTGCTTTACACCTAAGTATCCACCTCAACTCACATTCTAATGTGTAATTAATCAAATCACCCCCACGTATACTCGCAAACACTTCTTGTATTACACTGTACACAAACACATGTTGAGGGCCAAAAATCTTATTGTGCTTGGCCAAAGAATTCATGTCAGTACCTAGCCGTATATGATACTGATGTTCTCTAATTCTCTCCCTCAAAGACATATCTGTCTTACCTATATAGAACGAGGTGCAGGCTACACACCTAGCCAAATACACCACGTTCTTACTCATACAGTTGGTACCTGTATTAAAATTATATATAAAGTTATTATGGGGATTCACAAAAGTGTCCCTAATATCTATCAAACTACATTGATTACAACTCCCACAAGCTCTAGTATTGTAGTCAAAATCATTGGGCTTCCTATTATTCTTTGATAAACTCCTGTAACATAATAACTTCTTTAGACTAGGTTTATTCTTAAATACAACCGATGGTATTGGTCCCACTAACTGACTTATATCATGGTCCAACCCTAAGATCTCCCAGTGTTTACCCATTAACTCTCTCAAAAAATAGGCATCTCTGGTATAAAATACAGGGGCTCTAATAAAGTCAGACACACCAGGGTTATGGATGTCTGTCTCTACGGAGGCATCTGCATAGTAAGGTTTAGCTGTAGTAGACCTAAGTGCACTAACCTCACTAAGTATCTTGTCAAAGGCTGCTTCATTATAACCTCTCTCTAAGAACATATGTTTCAGTTTGGCTGTCTCCTCTATATATCCATCTCCACTCGGATTCAACCTTGAGGCTCTCATAAGTTGTCCTTTCATTACGTTATTAAACACATAACTGGGGTGCATGCTGTTCCGGTGCAAAAAAGCATTCCTAAAGCACAACTTACGATGGATAGACGTATTCAACAGACCAGATGGAAGTCTATTTATATTAACATCTAAAAATGAAATACATTCCTTCAAAAAATTGGATGTAAATGCTACACCTAAAAAATCCAAGTCCCTCTGAGCTACACGGTCTAGGGACCTAAACCTTGTCACCACCATAAACAGGACATGCTGGAGGGATAGATTCCTGTCTCAGAGACTTCCCATACTCTGGAACAGGCTACCCATCTATGTCAAGCAAAGTTCTTCATTAGCACTCTTCAAGAAAAATCTTGATGAGTGGATGGGAAATAGGAAATACACCATGGGGATCACTTCTGTGTCTCTGCTCGACAGTGGCACAGGAAAATAACTTTCTTGGGTGGCATAAGCCAGGGAACCTTGTTGGCTAGTTTTACATAGGCCCCTTGGGCTGATAGCCTAGTACCTACCTATGAACATTACAGCACAGTTTCGTATTACTGCATTATCTTTAATGCAAAATATACATGCTGATGTATGTAACCACCGACCCGACAGATATGATGGGCATTTAAGAATTCTGATTAACTATTATAAGTGCATGCGTACTAGTTAGTTGCTCATTCATGTCTCCCTTTATAAGCTGCAGTAACTGAATCTTAATAACTCCTGGACTGAAAATGGAACTAAACAAACAAGTTCTCATAAAATGTGTTTTCATCCAGGAATTCCTAACTAATTCTACATGACTAATCACCTGCAAGCCATATATGTATATATATATATATATATATATATATATCTATATATATATATATATAGATATATATATATATATATATGTATGTATGTGTATATATATATATATATTTATATATATATATATATATATATATATATATATATATATATATATATATATATATATATATATAGATATATATATATAGATATATATATATAGATATATATATATATATATTTTTTTTTTTTTGCCTTTTTGAGACTTCATGTCAAGAAGGCTATTTGAAAACAACTCAATCTGGCTATATCTTTGAAATTTTTAGGTTTAAAACTAAAGAAATTGGTTACATACCCTTATTATTAAATGCCACAGAATAACTAACTCCTTGAATCTCAAATAGTTGGTAATTGTTTTCTTAAGAAATACATTTTAATGATTTTAGCTATAAACAAGAAATGTGTCCATTTACATTTTGGAGCTACTCCTCATATCAATATAGACAGTGCTGACTTACTGAACTTCCATTCCTTAATGTGTGACATCCAGTCACTATTACTAAGAGGAACAATCTACAGAAGTGTTCAGATAATATGTATCAAGAAATTAAAGTACTGTTCATCGCCGACCAAGAAAATATTATTATGATCTGCACATGGTAGGTGCAGCTCATAGGCTTCAAGAAGCCGAATGCTGGATAGGCAGATTGGTCTGACGAGGGAGATGATTTTTCTGAGCTATGATACAGAATTGTAATTGCCTAGTCAACCAGCTATACTTGAAGTAGTGAATATAGTAACATAGATAAAAACAACTGGAACTGAGATCTTTAGAAAAGGGTAGGAGTAATCTACATAGGAGAAAATGGGAATTGTGGGAACAATACATACAAGGGAGGAATGAGGTTTAAAATGTGTCAGGACTTAAATGAGCTATGTAATGTTTGACTGAAAAAGATTGGATAGATTATAAGTGATGTATAATGCTTGCTACTGGGAGTGTGTTAGTATGGTTTGTGATGTAAAATGCTTGCAGCTAGGATTGTGTCGGTGTGTTTTGTTATCAGTTGTACAAATGTATGATTGCCTGTGTAGTAAGGTATGGTTTAATAAGGATGTTTTTTGTTTTAAAAAAAAGGCAGGAATTGAATAATGTATGTAACGTTGCTTAGGTTATATGATCTATATAGAAATATATGTGAAGTAAAATGTTGTTATGTTAATTAATGTGAGATTACTTTTATATGAATGTAAATTTGCCTATATCACAAGTGATAATTTAATAAAGGTGTTTCGAAAAAACAAAAAAAGAAGGTAAAATGCAAGCATTTTTTCATGAAACAAAATAGCCTTTTTTAACAAAAGAAATTATGCGATCAAGAGAATATGGAAAGAAAAAAAAATGATATTGTCTTCCTGAAGGTTTATAGATCAGTGATATGGAACACTAAATATTTAGTCTTCCGTAAGAACCATTATGGAACATTGACAGAGAGAAAAGAGTAGACTGCTCCTCACTCTATAAATAGTGTATTTTTTGAAAGACTTGCATGCATGTAATCATAAAATTCATAGGCTCATAGGTGTGTACTAGGCTAATGGTTCTGGAGCCTTTACTAACCTAGCCCATAGGATTACCCTGGCATCATGCCACCCAACCTTAGTTCCCAATGCCTCTGTCAAGTAGAGCCACTGGAGTAATCCATGGGGTGAGTTTTCTATTTCACATCCAGTCATCAAGATTTCTTATGAAGAGTCCAGTGAGGCGCTCCGCTTGACATGTATGTGAAGTCTATTCCATAACATGGGCATTCTCTGGGTTATAAACCTATTCCTTCAGCGTGTTCTGTTGATTGTGGTAATGAGGTTGAGGTCTCTGGAGCATGTAGTGCAGAGGGATTGGGATTTCTTTAGATGTAAAAACAAATAACAAAAAACAAATAAATCACCAGCAGCACTTGTAGACCATATATTTATTCACTAGGTTAAGCACTTTCATCAAATACAATTGACTTCATCAGAACAGTTAGAAAAGATAGTCATATGGTTTAAATACACCATAAACACATAAGATAGGCTAAATTCTCACCAATCAATAAAAACTTATGAATAAATTAATACCATAAATAAATTAACAATAATGTTTAAAATACTTCTGTTAAAAATTCTTTGTAAAAACAAAATACGCATTTTATCATATTTCACAATCATACCCTCTCTGCTTTTTCTTTTAAAGCAGGAAGAATAGATATAAAATCATTCAATCCTGGACACAGGTTAGCTGCTAAGCACAGTTGCCACATCAACTCTCTCTTATTTAATGTATTTTTCTAATTTCCGCCCCTAGGGTTTATAACTACCAGAAAAAAAGTATTGTTAAGGGACAGGCCATTAGGATTTCTCGGATGACTTCTCATTTTGAGGATGTCATTCAAGAATTTAATGGCCTTAAGTGTATGTTTGTGGAGAGAGGGTATCCTTTAGATTTTGTTGACAATATCTTACAGGATATTTTGAGCGAGTGGGGTTTGAAATACAAACCCTTTTTAGGGAAGGGGCTTGTTGAAACAAATCATCACCAGTTACCGCTACTATTGCTTCATCTCAACCTAATACAATCTCTCCCCTATCTGGGACTGATTTTCTCTCTACTATCTAATGTACTATACTTACCATAACAAATATTCTGGTACTTTCTCCATGCAAAATGGTTCATCTAACCTGCAAAGGGGTAACTGCTAATTCTTTAAATGTTAACTAAGAGCTTATTGACAAAAATGTGATTTTTCTGTAAATGTTTAGTTTACCTAACCTGCAAAGGGCTAGTAGCCATGTTTAAATGTTAACTCACTAGTGCTTATTACATAATGTATTATTCGTCTGTAAATGTTTAATTGTTCTGTATGAATCTTTGTTATTCTTTTTGTAACATGTAACATGTAACTTGCAATATTTTGGAGCTTTTCTCCCTAGGCCTCCACTGAAAACGGGCTCTTTATGACCTAGTAGACTTCCCCAACCTTCAAACTTAAATAAATAAAATAAATAAATATTCAGAAAAGTAATAATTTTGGTGGCAGCTCCAAAAAATGAAGAAACATGTGTGAGAGTGGCAAGGCAGCCTTACCTGATTTTTTTCTTAAGTTGATTTAACTTATGGTGTATTTATTGTGTTTATTAACTTGTAATTTGTGTCTGCATTTTTATTATATTTTAGTAACCATTTAGTTTTATAAATGCAGTGCTTTGTTCATGTATTACATCATCTGTAACTGAAAATTTACCTTTTAGGTCAAACATTGCCTGACATTTGTGTACATCTGTCTATATGTGTGTGTGTGTGTGTGTGTGTGTGTGTGAGTGTGTGTGTGTGTGTGTGTGTGTGTGTGTGTGTGTGTGTGTGTGTGTGTGTGTGTGTGTTTATTTGTCTCCTATGTTAAAATGGGTGAAGGTTGCTACGGACACTACTGTTTTTTTAATATGTTATTCACTTCCTGCTCCTTTGTAGATCCCCATCAGAAGATCAAAAGCACAAAAGACTGAAAATCAAAATATCTAAAACTCAAAATATCAAAAGTGGAATTTACCCTTTCTCCAGTGTTGTGCGATCTTGGAGTTGATATATATAATTGGCAGAGGGTGGAGGATCTTTCCCCCCAGTATTAAAATACTTTTGATATTTTGAGTTTTAGATATTTTGATTTTCAGCCTTTTGGACTTTTAGTCTTCTGACATAGACCCTCCTTTGTTTACCATTTCATCTCATGTTTGTGTGATTTCTGTTTGCACTTAATCTCAATTGTTTATGTTTATTTATTTATTTTAAACTTTTTTTATATATTTTTTTCTGTTCCTGATCAGAAAATTAATTTTAAACTTTTTTAATTTGTTTTTTGTTCCTGATTAGAAAATGCACTTAAATTTATTTATTTTTTGTGCTTTTATTACTTTAAAGTGCATTTAATGTGTGTTGCATTCCGGATTTCTATTATGCTTTATTACTTTTTTTAATCCTTTTATTTATGCCTTGGTAAAGTATTTGAGCTGGGATGTATTCCCATTATTTCTGTATTTTCTTGTCTTGATTTACTACTTTTTTTACTAAGAGTACTTCTAAATCCAAAAGATTTTTTCCATCTTAAATGACTTTTCAAACCAAGAGGGTCTATATTCATTCCTCTTAAGTAGGCAAAGACAACAATTAAAAAAATGAAAAAATGAAAGCGCAAGATACTTTTGAGTATAGATGAGTAGTGAAAGGTAAAACCAATTAACTCATAGCATGTCCTACCAACTTTACATCTTGGAATGAACCTCATTGATATTATGGGTTATCACCCCCGTTATGTCATTCCTAGTTTTTAGCTGAAGGCTGTGTGAGAAGTAGATGACCTTTCTGATAACAACAGTTATGAAGTTTCCTCTTGGAAGGAATAGTTTAAAAAAAGGATATGATGTGCTACATCTTCCAAGATTTATGGTCAAAGGCGAGGAAAGCAATTTCAGGATATTTACATAGAAGATGGGTAGAAAGAAAGAGATACCCTTTATTAAAGAGGGTGAGAAGAACTTTCTCATAATTTAAAATTATTGGAAAATGATCAGAAGACTGAGATCAACATATGATTACCACAATAGCTGGTAACTCATCCCAATGAAATCATTCAATGAATGTAGTAAAACATAAGATAATTGTTGGACATTTAGATAAGCTTGTTAATGTGATACCCCCCATGTTAGCAATGGGTACTAACCCTAAACTTAATACAGCCTCTTTGTCCACCCTAACCCTACACCTTAACTTAAGAAAGACCTACCTGTAGCATTGCCATTATGCAGGACACACTCAGACAAAAATGAGACTCACTAACATCACAACACCTACCAAATTACCTATCCCCGACACTAACCCTAAAATACACATTACTCAAAACATACAAAACCTATCTCACCACCTGTCCCTGACATTACCTCTGACACACACATACACACAAATCTCCTGACCCTCTCCAATCCCAGTCACCTTTCATGATGAAACAGTCCATCAACATTTTGAATGTTCAGATATCCATCCATTCAAAGTACCACCTCTTTTGCTCAGTGACCAAAACTGATGTTTGATCAACTTAAGAAAAGCCATACATATATATATATATATATATATATATATATATATATATATATATATATATATATATATATACATGGCTCTACTTCAAATTAATGAAAGCTGACTTCGACAAAACCCATTTCATTGAGACCAATTTAGTGAAAATGTGCATAACATAAAATGTACAACATCGAATCCTGGAACATCAAACACACTTCTGCCAAAAAAAAAAAAAAAAAAATATTACAATAAACCAATTACAACAGTCTGATCATGTACATTAAGAAAGTACTCACTCTGCATGTCACACACAACATCCACTAATAATTCTTCCACTAAGTCTAAATGGCCACCAAACAGAAATTTAAACAGGACAATAACTGTATAACAACATTTTTGCAGGGGGAACAAACCTCCCTGCACCTCCCCATTTGAGGGTCTCCACTCCTATACCCCCCAGAAAGTAAATATACCAACTTCAAAATTGCACTTCCATGAATAAACGGGTGCACTTACAGGTATCTTACTGGTACTGCAACTAACTACACATCACTACCCTTATTTTGATGTTCCAAGATTTAGTGTTGTAAATTTTCTCTTATGTGCATTTTTGCTAAACTGGTCTCGTTTTGATGTATATATAGGTTTACTATCATCATAGCATTGCACTTCGTGCGAATTATCATTTCTATGAACCGTGGAAATGAAAACAAAAAGAGCGACCGAGAAATATGTCAAACGCGGAAGTGCTGAATGTTCGAATTCAACACAATTCGAGCATTCACCACACTTCCGCAACTGTAAGCACTGAGCAACTCACAGTAAAGAACATTTTTTGCAGGGGGGCAAGCCCCCAGTACCCCCCACACCCTCTGCTACTTATATACACATACTCTGAGATCACACTACAGTGATGGAAAGGGTACATTTCCCAATACCCAATATAGTGCGATCTGCATTAAAATGTAGAAAGTGACCACAGCGAATGCTGTAGTGCATTTCTACATTTATATGTTCATTCATTTGATACTATTGAATGGGGTGTTTCGGACTGCCGTGAATCAAAGTCCAATCGCCCATATATATGGGTCTACTTTACATGGTCGACATTTCAGAAAGTTGACTTTCATATGGCCGAGACCATATGATCAACTTTCGGAATGCTGACCACGTAAAGTAAACATAAACACACAACAAGCACTTACCTTAAACTGTTACCAGGGGCGGCTCTGCCTCCCTGCACCCCCCCGTGGGGGGCTACACCCCCACACCCCCCGTAACTTTAATATGCCAACTCTGAGATCACACTACAGTGCGGAAGTGGGAAATTTTCCCATTCCACACTGTGAAGAGATAGCAGTTCCCAGTGGTCAGCTTTTCAAAAGTGTCGACCATGTGAAGGGGACCTATATATATATATATATATATATATATATATATATATATATAGCATTTGTATATAAACAGACAAATGCATATGGTTGCGTGTAAAAGAAAACAATAATACTAAAGTGGGATAATGTCAAGTAATGAATCAGTTATTACACTAAAATAAATTAAACTGAATGTAGGCTGGAAGGTTTTTTTTTTTTGTTTTTTTTCAATAACAAATGTGTGAGTGTTTTCTTTTTGTAACAAATTTCTTTAGACTGTTTTAAAAACAGTGCATATCTTGTGAAATGTGAATGTTTTAAGTGAATAGTCCAACAGTACTTGCAGTACTTGTGTAACAAACGTTCTAAGTTGTAACCTAACAACACTGAATTCTGAAAATGTCAAAAAACAAGAAGTACAAACCTATCCACTAGAAAAAAAAACTTCATTAACACAATTGTATTTGCTGCTAAATATTTGACTAACCAAAATGACAACTTGGTGTAAACTTTAAGCTTTCATTATTTTAATGTTTAGAACTTCATCAGAAAATAAGACAACCTCAAACTAACAGTTTAAATCTAATACAGGAAATTACATCACGTTTCATCAGTCCAATCAAAGAATTACCATATTTTTTCTAAAAACAGGGAATTTACCTTAATACATTAATTACAAGGATGCTGAAAAATGCTAAAAATGCATGAATAAATATTACATAAAAACACTTCAAAAAACAATATATGAAATGTGTAAAAATGAAAAGAAAGTATATTCAAAAACCTTATACTTAAGTTAACTTTTAACAGTGATGGTTTCACTAAGACCAAGTTCATGATCTGCTTTCAACAGTACCTGTCACTTCAGTTCCCTATATTCTAAATAGTTGTTGAAACTGTCAAAAAAAACGGCAGCTGGTTCACTTTTTCTATTACTAAAAATACAAACTTGCGAAAGTTAGAATAGCACACACTTGGTTAAGGCATTGGTAAAGTCCTCATTTTTGATAGCCATCCCATGTTTTCTGACTCTTTTTGGAAAGCCTTCTAACAGTTTTGCCAGTCTAGTCATGCTCACAGCTGCAACATGAGCCCCAATAAATAATTCCCTCAATGTTGCAGGCAAATCTACTTTTTGGAGTTAAGTGTAAGCTAAATGTTTCAAAAGAACATTGTTGGTAGCATTTACAAATCTATATTTCTTGCAGTTATGACAAGGAAACATCCCAAAGGGGTGACCCACAAATAAGTTTCTAAATTAAGTGATCTGTTCTAACATTTGCATCCAGTTACTACACTTTTTGTGAATAAATTGAGGTTTCTGACCAACAAATTTGACTACATCAGGTTTACCCAAAATCACTTTCCAATTGTCATTTATAATCTTTCTGATGTGGAAATCTTTTAAACTCGTAGGAATTAGAAAGACAAAATTCTTTTTAAGGTCAGAACCAGCATCATTATCACTTCTAGGGGCAAAGCCACTAAGAAGAATGGGAGGTAACTTGGTCATCTGAGTTGGTATAATATTTTGAGAGATCAGTTTTAACTTGGCCTCAGGATAGCCCTGCAACTTGAACATCTCTATAAGAAAATTAACCTCACTGTGGAACTTAACATCATCACTGATCAGTCTGCTGAGTCTAATAACATGCCCTTGATATATACTGAATTTCATAAACTGGGGTGGTAATTGCTGAAATGTAAATAATTGTTGATAAAAGTGTCCTTTCTGTATAACTCACTTTCAAACCTATCATTTTCTACATTCTAGGTAACTTAAACATCCAAAAATCTAACAGTTTTCCCTTTGCCACTGAGCACAAAATTTTACCGGTTGATTCTACCATTGACCTCTCACAAAACTGAATCAAACAGATCATTACTTACTGTTACTGTCCAAACAAAAAAAAATAAATCATCTATATATCTTCTATATAGTGACTCATATTTAAAATTATGTGATATAACCAGAAAAAAAAATATTTCCCACCAACACATGACCATGTTGGCAAAAGCTGGGGCCACTTTGGCTCCCATTGCAACCCCTGTTACTTGCTGGAAAATGCCTTCTTCAAAACAAAAATAATTGCTGCTAAGAACAATATCAAGCAACAAACAAATTGTGTTAATCTCAGCACCATTCAAATCAGAATAGTTGCTTAAAAATAGTCGAACAAAATCAGTCGCATTTTCCTGATCAATTGCTGTGGCCAATGAGGTAACATCAGTAGTCCCAACAATTTGCTCATTACCCTGAAACTCATACTTCTTCAGATGGCCAAGGAACAGCCAAGAGTCCTTTAAATAAAAAGGGCTTTTTTCACTATATGATTCAGTATACTGTCCCAATAAAAAGTAATCATAATGGTTTTGCTGTTAGCAGCTGAAACAAGGTTTGAAAGAAGGTTTCTCCTTATTTTTCTGAATTTTGGGTATGCCAAATATCTTACCAAATTATGGCTGTTCTATAAGTTGAAATTCATACATTTGCAAACTGATGTAACCCTGATGCAACAAATCTAACAACGGAAGGCCAACTAGTTTAAAACTGCTTCTAACAGTATCTTTGCAAAATCTTATAACTTTTGGTATCTGATAGTAATTTGAACATGGCAAGTTTTTAGCTTCTGGTACTTAAGCTTTGCTTTTAAGCAGGTTTCTGCTCATTTGTACTGAGCTGGACTGAGGTGTGCTACCAACCACAACTCTGAGCTGAGATGTTAGATGTCTAGAGACTCGTGAGTTTTTTTTTTTTTTGATTATTTATACTATTTGTTGCACTTTTTATTGCCTGTTGCCTACTTTAATACTGTATTTATATACTGTGTACTACACTGCACTGTTTACAGAATAGTCTGCTTTACTGTGCCTGTTACATCATATCTTATTGCTGTTTTCACTGTCTGCTATGATCATTTTGCTATTTTCACTGTTTGTTAAGTATTTGCTGGTACTTTTCACTGTTACAGAGAAATCTATTCTGTTTGTTCTGGTTTTCCTACCAAGCAGTCTTAAAACAACTGATGTGTTAGCTGTTTAAAACATTATTTAGAGTGCCTTTGATGTTTTTCCGCTGTTCAAAACATTTTTTAGTCTCTCACTGCTATTTTTCTGCTGTGTTAAACATTCATTAGTGTTTCCCGCTGAAAGTGGTGTAGCTAGTAGCTGTAGCATAGTCCAGACACAGGTTTGCTGCATCTGGGTTGGTTTGTAGTGGCTGTTTATTCTGAGCACATTTTCCAGGCCATCTTGGATCAGAAAGGACCTTTCTACACTCTAGTGAGAGACGTATACTGATTGGAACCTGTTTCGTGAACTGTGTTTGGTCTAGGACTTGCAATAACCCAAATGTTAGCTCCGAAAGGATGCAAAGACAGTGTGTGCTGTTCTGACTTTCTTTTCACAATTTTGTATTTTTAGTAATAGAAAATGTCGACCAGTCACTGTTTGTTGACAGCTTCAACAACTATTTAGAATATAGGGAATTGAAAAGGCAGGTACTGTTGAAAGCAGATCACAAGTTGGGTCTTAATGAAACCATCACTATTAAAAGTTTACTTAAATGTAATGTTTTGTAACATACCTTCTTTTCTTTTCTACACATTTCATATATTGTTTTTAAAGTGTTTTATGTATTATTTATTCATGCATTTTTAGCATTTTTCAGTGTCCTTGTAATCAATGCCCTGTTTTTAGGAGAATTAAGGTGACTTTCTGATTGGACTGATGAAGCATGATGTCATTTCTTGTTTTAGATTTAAACTGTTAGCTTGAGGTTGTCTTATTTTCTGATGAATTTCTAAACCTTAAAGAACGAAAGTGCTTAAAGTTTACAGCAAGTTGTCATTTTGGTTTGTCAACTCTTTAGCAGCAGATACAGCTATGATTTGGAAGCATTTTTGTTCCCCAGTTCTGAAAGTGTCACTCCATTCGAAACTGGAATCTCAAGTGATTTAGTCTATCAGTAACATATACTAAGGAAAATAGTAAAAAAAAACTAATGTGGTGTGTGAAAAGAGAGAATGATTCATAGTTTTATAAGTTCATAGGAGGTTACTAGGCTATCGGCCCTAGAGCCCTTACAGGCCTATGCATGTTAATCCCAAGCTGTCCCAATTGTTCTTACTGAGTGAACATACTTTGCAGAGCTAGTCTATTATCAGCACCAATTCCCCGTCCTTGAAGGACATGGATGCCACTCCTGGGGTGAATTTCAGGTCTCCCATCCATTTGTTGAAGTTGCGCTTGAATAGGGTCAGTGAGTTGCTTCATATGAATTGGAAGTTTATTCCAGAGGAGCAGTAGTCTGTGGGAGACATATTTGTCTCTCCAGCATGTTCTGTTAATGTCACAGGCTAGGTTAAGATCCTTAAAGCAAGTAACTCTTGTGCCATTAGATTTGTGGATGTGAAGCATATTCATCAGGGCAGGGTTGGAGACTGCCCTGTAGGCCAGGCACAAGTATCCTCTCAGCAACCTATACAATACAGAGAACAGTGACAGGGCTTTTAGTCTATCCATGTACATCATGGTTTGGATGGCCTGTATTTTTTGGTGCGGAAACGCTTCTGTCTCTCCAGCTCCTGCAGGTGTCTACTGAGGTACATGCAAAGGGAGCATTGTACTCTATTAGTGGTTTGATGAGGGTTGAGTAAAGTGGGGCTATAGCATCCTTAGACATGGATGCAGTGGCCTTATGAGATGCACAATGTACAATGTTTTCTTTTCCACAACAGAAACTTGGTGGTTGAAGTTCAGAATGCTGTCAGCTTGTGCTCCCAGGTATCACACCACTGTGTTTGAGCTTAGGGGGAGTGCTGTCAAAGCTGTAGTAAGCAGGAAATTCTACTTTGCCAAAGGGAAAAATAATACACCTTTTTGCATTTAGTTTTAGGCCAAGGCTTTGGCTCCAATCCTTTGTCTGTGTTAGCCCTTCCTATTATATGTTAACATCATTGGGGGACTCAACCATTACACCCAAATTGCAGTTATCAGTGAACTTGGTAAGTCAAAGTCTGTCTACTTTAGCCTGGGCTTCCAAGACGTAAATTCCACACAGTAAAGTACCCAGCAACGAACCTTGTTGTATGCTGCTGGTGATGGGTCTACTGGTAGAGGAGGAGGAGTTATCAACTTTGACAGTATGTGTTCTGTTGGTGAGCCAATTGGCTACCTGTATAGTGACATAAGAGTTAATCGCCAACTAAGAGAGCTTTTCAATGATGCCTGAGTGGGAGATTGTGTCAAACACCTTGGCCAGTTCAAGATAGGTGGTATGCATTGTATTACCATCATCCAAGGCTTTGGTGACTTTCTAGAAGAAGTCTACTAGGTTTAGTAAACATGCTCTACCCTTACCCAAGCCATATTGGGTAGGGTCTACAGTTTGAAGGTCGCCTATGTCCTTGTCAATAGGGACCATGGTGACTTCTTCCATGATCTTCCAGATAAGACTAATTAGATTTATAGGTCTATAGTTCCAAGGGCCTGTTGATGGCCCCCCTTTGTACAAGGGGATTACTGTTTCTGTTCTCCACTTTGCTGGAACAAAGTCAATTCTCAGGCTATGGTTAAAGAAAGTTCTAAGTAGATCTGCTTACATTACTTGATAAGCATCCTGGGATGTTATCTGTACCCATTGAGGCCATGTGTTTGGCCTTGGAGAGGAAATCTGATCTTTAGACATAGTAGGCAGGGAATGGGTGTCAGGCATGCTTTAGGGTATGACTGGTGGGGCCGGGGAGGGGGTTGAAGTTTGCACCAAATCTGTCAGCTAGCAAGTTGGTGATTTCCTCTGGTGCAGTATGAGTGGTGTCATCTATTACCAGTTCTGCACAGAGCTAGGCATTCCTTTTATTAAGTTTCAGAATAATTAAAGAATGTCTTATGATTATCTGGGTCTATGTTCTGCTACCAAATTTGAAAAAAATGTGAACTGAGAAACAACAAAAATAAAACAGCAAAGGAGGCAATCATTGAACTACAACAACAAAAAAAATACATCAAATGGCCATATTCAGCTAACATCACACACGCAATCAACCAAGTTGAGGGTCTGTGCCCTCCACACTCCCTAACTATATGTACCAATGCTGAGACTGCACTAAAGTGGTGAAAAGGGAAAATTTAAAAAGTTTCCCTTCACTTACCATATGTATCTTGTTACTTCCTGATTGTTGGACAACTATGGCCATTCAATGTATTTTTTTTTTACATTGTTGTAGTTCAAAGATTGTCCTGTTCACTGTTTTGCTTTCACTGTTTCACGGTTTATGTTTTTTTTAATTCAGTAGCCAAACATGGACCTGATTATCCTTGGCTAGGGGTACTATTTTAGCTTCATTATTTAGCTTTAGAGGATTTCACAAGATTTCTGATTTGCTTGTTCAAGTTGAGGAGGGAATTCTTCCTCTGTTGATTCAGTACATTCTAATTCATAGACATTATTTTCTTTCTCTTGTTATATAACCTGTTTATACTTGTGGTCCACCAGAGTGACTTGTTTTTCCAGTAGGACATGGTTTTCCTCCAGTCAAGTACAGACAAGTCTATACAGTTGCTTAAGTGTTTGTACAGGGCACCTGAGTACACCTCTGCATAGGAGTCATTGTTTTCTGTGAATGCTGAGACTATAAAACTTTTTATACCATCACTTAGTAGTCTGAAGTTTGCTTTGAAAAAGTTCTTCAGTTTTTTTGCCTCTATGGGACATCAGGTACAATGGTTACTTCAAACGAGACAGTTTTATGGTCCGACCATACCAGGGAAGGCATCACATGGGGGAAGTGCAGTGACTCACCACATTGGTGAATACAATGTTTAGGACATTTTAGCCCCTTGAAGGGGTGCATACTATCTGTTCCAGAGCATTTGAACTAAGAAAGTCTAGGAACCTCTTAGTGAGCATGTTTTTTCTTGTATATGTCACCCACTTGATGAAAGGATAGTTGAAATAACCCATGACTAAGATGTTGGGCTGTTTGGAGAGTGATTCCAGTAAGTCCAGGAAGGTAGTGTGTTTTTTTTGGTTCATGGAGGGGGACCTATAGGTAGCAATGATATGATGTGGTATTTTGCCTGGAGTTAATTGGACATGGAGTAGTTTGAGAGAGTCATATTGTTTGACTAGCCTTGAGGTATACTTGGTTTCAATGAAGATGGATACCCCTCCACCTTGGTTCTTTCTTGCTCATTTTGAGGTCTGAACATGTGGAAGACACTGTAGCGTTGCACAGCTTAGGTGCTCTTCGTGACTTTAAACCATGTCTCAGTGACTGCACAGATGTCAGCATCTTCCAAAGTGAGGAGTGCTTCCAGGAAGTGGAACTTCATGTTTAGACTTCTGACAGTAAGCAGCAGAACCTTGACTTTGCCTCTGGTGGATTTTGTTACATCAGAAATGTTGTTGTTTTGTCATTGCCTTAAAAAGGCACTATGGGGAAGCATGTGCCTTTGCCAGTATCCAAAAGTGTAGAGGAGGCAGTTGTAGACCATTTCTGGTAAAGCAACGTGGCCTGTCAACCATGTCACCCCAGGCTGACAGATATGGGATCCTCCTGGACTGACGCCAGGAGCTAAGAAAATTGTTGAAGTCAATTATTTTTTATTTATACTGTGACATCATACTGAGAGAAGGTAGAATGCTGTTTAGGGCTAGGGTTGATCTGATGAAAAATTATTGTTCAATGCGAAAGCGCTTACCAGAATTAAATTTTGCATCATTTGTTGGTGTTTGGTGATTTTTCATAGTACTTAACTGCTGTACGAGTCGCTGTCATTCTTTTATTTTATTTTATTTTAGGGCTAGGGTCATACCTGCCCTGTGACACACAGTCTGAGAGTTCAGTCATGTCTCTATTCATATACTCCAGAGAGGTACATCTCAGTTCATTCACCCCAACAAGAACTATGATCCAGTCATAATGGTACTTGTTGTTGAGTGACTTGAGTGCATGCATGATCTAACAGATCCTGGCACCTGACAGGCAGCTGACCATGACTTTCTACTTGTCCAGCCTGGTGAGGGGAACGTGTGTCTCACTATGCAGTCACCTATGACCAAACATTAGATATAGAAGTGTTTTGCCCTAGAAACTTATTTGTTTAAACACATTTGTATGTGTTATTATGTGTAGTGGTTTCTATTTGGATAACAGTGTGTGTGCTTTTTTTATATTTGGGAGATCTCTGAACTTGTGTTAGACTTCTAGTGAGGACCTCCACTTATGTGGATCTATGTATCATGTCTTTAGGTTGTATGAAGTGTGTGTACTGATAACCATTTGATACCTGGTCTGTTGTTACATGAGAAAAGTGATTCCAATTTCATACTGTACTTAAATCTCTCACGTAGGGTATATGTTTACTGTACAGACAATGGTTGTCAGTATACATGAGACAATTACTGCATTGCCTCAGTATTCACATGTTGATCAGGCTCGCTGGAGAAATGATGGGATTCTACCTGCCCATTATAGCAGGTTTTTACCATATATGCTATTAGGGGAAGGAGTGGGATAGACTGACAAGGTTTTGGGCTCGGACTATCAAGAGTTGTTCAACTGAGGGTTTGGGTGACAGGAATGGCAACACTGCTCAGTGCACAACTAAGTTGCCTCTAGTACAATAAAGAAGCTTGTGAGGGCTCCACTGACAATTGTCTAGGGAAAAATGATGTTCCAAGACACCTGCATCTATATAGGGCACTGCTATCCTGTTAGATGGTGCACAGCATTGCATAAGCATAGGTTCATAGGTAGGTACTAGGCTATTGGCCCTAGGGCCTATATAAGCCTAGCCAAAAAGGCACCCTGGCTTTCGACACCCAAGAAAATTATTTTCCTCTGCCCCTGTCAAGCAGAGCCACAGAGGTGATCCCCAGGGTGAATTTCCTATTTCCCATTCAATCAGCAAGCTTTTTCTTGAAGAGTGCTAATGAGGAGCTTTGTTTGATATAGATAGATAGTTTGTTCCAGAGTTTGGGAAGTCTCTGGGACAGGAATCTATCCCTCCAGCATGTTCTGTTTATTGTGGTGACAAGGTTTAGGTCCCTAAAGCATGTATCTTGGAGGGATTGGGATTTCTTTAAGTGGAGCATGTCCAACAGCTCTTGGTTTGACATAGCTTTGTATGTTAGGCAGAGATCGCCCCTGAGTAGGCGATATGCGACGGAGTAAAGCTGGAGTTTTTTGAGACGGTCTGCACAGGGCATCTGTTTGAGGCCGGTAATCCTCTTTGTGAGGTATTTCTGTGGCCTTTCCAGCTGCTGCAAATGTCTTGTGAGGTACATTCCAAAAGGGGCATTGTACTCTATAATGGGTCTAATAAGTGCAGAGCAGACGGAAACAATGATCTCTTTTTTCCTGGATGAGAAAGCTTTTGTGATGAGGTGTGCCATGTAGAAGGATTTTGTGACTACTATGACGAAGTGATTATCAATGGAGAGACTACTGTCCACCTGTGACCCAAGGTCTCTTATCACACTTTTGGTGTAAAGCAGACTACCACTTATGTGGTATCTCATGGGTACAGAGTTTTTACCAAAGGGGATGACAATGCACTTTTTGGCATTGAGATTGAGGCCATGGTTTTGACACCAGGCATCTGTCTCAGTGAGGCCCTTTTGTAGGCTGTCCACATCATTAGGAGTTTTGAGTATGACTCCTAGTTTGCAGTCATCTGCTAACTTCATTAGCCAAAGACCTTCTGTGTTAGCCTGTACTTCAGAAAGGTAGATACCAAACAGGAGAGGACCCTGGACTGAATCCTGTGGTATTCCACATGTCACTGGTCTGAAGTCGGATTTGGAGTCTGCTACTTTCACAGTGTGGGATCTGTCAGTGAGCCAGTTGGCAACCCAGCTTGTGACATAGGGATTTATACATAGTTTAGTGAATTTATCTATAATTCCAGAGTGGGGATGGTGTCAAAAGCCTTGGCAAGATGTAGATAGGCTGTGTGAACCACCTTACCCTCATCTACGGCTTTGATGACTGCTTCAAAGAAGTCTGTCAGGTTTAGGAGACATGATCTGCCTTTTACAAACCCAAACTGGGTGGGGTCCAGAGTTTGGAGATTACCAATTATCTTTGTTTATAAGTTCCATGATGATACGTTCCATGGCCTTGCAGACCAGTCTTGTTAGGCTAATTGGGCGGTAGTTCCCAGGTTCCGTGGTGGCTCCTCCTTTATGGAGTGGGATAACCATGCTGTGTGCCATTCAGTGGGTATAAAGCCCGAGGTGAGGTTATGATTGAACATGGTGCTTAGGTGGGGTGCCAGTGTATTCTGTAGTTCATATAGAACGCAGCCTGGGATGTTGTCAGGTCCCATGGATGCTGTGTTCTTGGTTTTGGAGAGTGTGGTTTTTACCTTGGTAGCCATGTTTACTGGAACTTTGCATTCTTTTGGTAAAGAGATGGGCCCTTTAGGGGCTGAGAGTGGGGTAAAGTTAGCACTGAACCTATCTGCCAGGATGTTGGCAATATCATTTGGTTCTGTATATTTAGAGCCATTGTGCTGTAACTCAGAGCAGATCTGAGTGTTGCCATTGAGATTCTTGACATAGCTATAGAATGCTTTGAGGCTGTCTTTAGAATCAGTGGCGATTTTGTTTTTGTAACTAGCTTTGGAGTATTTTATGAGGGATCTCAGCTTCTTACTGAGGATGACCAGGGAGTTCCTCCAATCATGGGATTTTACTCTTTTTTGCAACAGTTTCTTTCTTCTGTTGTAGAGTTTGTTTATGGCAGGAGACCACCAGATTGGCTTACTTTTTTTGGAGGATAGCATCTTGGTTCTGTTAGGGATGGCGCTCATGTAAGTACTTATAAAGTGCATTTGTGTAGGATTCAGCAGTCGTACCTCTATTTTCTGTCTGCATGGGTGTCGTGAAGTTTGTCACTTCTGTCTTAAGAAGTGTGAAGTTGGCTTTGGAGAAATTTTTTATGCTGGTTTCTCTAATGGAGGGTAGGAGCAGGATGTGGATGTCTAGGGTAATTAGCTTGTGGTCAGATCTGACCAACGCGGAACTGACCTCTGGTGTAGAACACCAGTCGCCCATGTTGGTAATGACCAGGTCTACAATATTGCTGCCCCTTTAAGGCTTAAAAACAGGAGAGAATAAACAGTTTTAAGCCAATCTGTGATTAGGAAAGTATACAAGGAACCTTCTTCCTGCAATCCCCAGTTCATATAAGGCTAGATAAATGTTCTTCTGACACAAGGGTGTAGGGGAGCCCTTCTTAATGTATGGCTGGTTTAGTACTCAAGTGTAAGAAAAACAGGGTAAATTCTAGGCTGAAATTACAACTGAAAACAAGTGCAGGAAATATGCAGTCACAGCAGTAAAAAAGCAGAAACAATGCAGTGCTATAGAGAAACAAAATGTACTTATTTTCTTCATTTCTCTCTTGAATGCTTTGGATTAAGGCAGAATTACTCTGGAACTCTGTCAAAAGATGCCAAATGCTGAGCAACTCCGGGTTAATTAGAAGAAAGAATGCTGTGTCATAATCCACTGTATAAAATTGCCAGCTAGTAGTCTTATGGTTAGAATCTTTCAATAATTTAAAATGTATAAATATTATGAATATTACTCTTACTTACTTCATTAATCCTTCATGCATTTTACTTTTTCTAAATACCTTAAAGTAGGAATGTGCATATCTGAACTTATTTACATATAAATTATGAAATAAAAAATGACTGTCAAACCTCGGCTTGACCTTCGCTCCACAAGATGGCACTGTCATTAATGAAGACTTGTTGGTCCTTCTGAAGATAAGGCTTATACCAGCCCACAGTTACACATTTCATGGAACCATCTACAGTTAGCTGCCAGTTAACAAAGTGTCTATGAGTAATTATGTCACCGTTATCTTCAAAGTACACTTCTTCACCATTTGAAGTTTTAAAATGCACACTCCTTAGGTAACTGAGAAGCTTGTGAAAATAAAGGAAGAGGAACTCTGTTATTGCTCAGAATATATTAATGAAAAAGTAGCTATTATTTCAATACAATAATAAATAAAATGCAACAGACTGTAAAAAAAATGTCAGACTAATAATACTGTTACATGGACAATTGGATGGGAAACCGGAAATTCATCCCTGGTTTGGCACCTATGTCTCTGATGCAAACAGGTAACCTGTAAATGGTTCATCTCCCAGGCCCATGCTTACACATATCAAGGGTATCAGAACTTGTCAGAGATTTGGCACGCATGGCTAGTCTTAAAAAGGTTCTTGCGGTCATTAGCCTAGTAAACACCTATGAATCTATGAACCTATGAACAGAGTACACTGCTACAGAATATGAAAGTCTGTTAACAATGGCCAGATATAGCATGCAAAACTGTGGATATAGCACATCCAGTCAAACAGTGTACAGCATTTCCACCTACCCTCTTTGAATATGTAGCTCGCACACCTCAATAATGTCCTCCTCACAGGCCAGAAAAAGGGCCAAGGCCCACATGAAGGCCTTAATTATAGCACTGTGTTGCCATGCCAATTGGCTAATGAAAAGGCAACCCAGCTGTTCTGGATGCAATTAGCAAATGGGAGCAACAGAGTGGAGCATAGGCCATCACCTGTTCATGAGCATTACCTGCAAAAGGCAAGCTGCTGCCTGTGCTACACAGGTCTGACACTTTCTTCATGAAGACAGACTGCGATTTCGTACTAAACTACCAGTGGATTCATTCTGACACGTATGTCATACAATTAAGCATGTAACTGAATACAGATGGGGGGATGCAGTCATGGGAAATAGGAACTTAAACAGTAGTGACACTGGCAGCCCAGCTAACTGGTATTTGCTAAATAATCATATGTCATTGGTGAAAATTACTGTGACTAATATGCTTGTCTTATATGTTATGTGGATATTAAACTACTGGTGCAGAAGTGTGTTTTGAACTTTATGTTATGTACTGAGCTTATACCTCTCAACTCTCCAGAGTTTTGTAGGCTGTCCACATGTTTGCTTCACATCTTTAGTCAGTTTTTCAAACATTTATGTTTTTCCTGGCAAATCATTAAAGACTGAAGTCAAAATAATAGCACACATTTCAATGTCAGATGTCATATCCTTCAGGAAAGTCATGGGTTGAGGGTTGGTATATTGGTTAAGGTATTTGCCGCATAAAACCTGCTATTCTATCAGATTTCTAAGTTTGTAAGAGCAATATTTAAAATGTGTCACTATTTCTGGCCCTTTGCCACACCTTTATTTGTGCCTTTGTTCACACATCTTGCTCTAAGAGATTGACAGGTATGACTGAGGTTCAAGGAATGTAACCACAGTGTACTGTACTTTAGAAGAGCAGAAATGTATCTAAACTATTACCAGTGAAATGTATGTATTAATAGTAGAAGGCAGTCTTGAACATGCAGAGATAACTTGCAAAACATCAAGAAATTAAGCTGTAGTTGTCTTATGAATGTATTATCTCAGTTTAAGTGCAACAAGCAGAGATAAATATCTACACCTAAAGCTTCTTGTATTGTCTTGCAATATAAATGATTTGTATTTTGAAAATGTGAAAGTGTTTATCTGTGTTATGAACACCATTTCTACAGAAACATATGAGAGAGGTGTACTTTTGACACAGAGATGTTTAAATGTATGTTACTTGCTGTTAGCCTGGGAACTGAAGGCAGCTGACAAAGGTTGATGTAATCTGAGCTAACCCAACAGTAATGTTGATTATTAACTTCAGACCTGTCTCAGAGAAAGACCTTTGCAGTTCTTAGGTTCATAGGTTCATAGGTTCATACTAGGCTATCTGCCCGAGGGCATTTACAAGCCTAGCCCATCGTTTTGTGGCTTACGCCACCCCTTTAGTATGGGGAACTATACCCATTATTTTGCTGTGCCTCTGTCGAGCAGTGACACTGAGATAATCCCTGGGGTATATCTGCGATCTCCCATCCATTGGTCAAGATTTCTCTTGAACAAGGCCAGCGAGGTGCTCTGCCTCACATGTACCGGGATTTTGTTCCACAGCATAGGGAGTCTTTGGGTGATGAATCTATCCCTCCAGCACGTCCTATTAATAGCAGTGTCAAGGTTTAAGTCTCCCGCCCTTGTGGCTCTGATGGATCTAGATTTTTTGAGGTGAAGCATATTCATCAAATCTGGGTTTGACATGGCCTTGTATGTTAGGCAAAGGTCACCTCTGAGCAAGCGTGGCGACTGAATAGAGCTGGAGTTCTTTCAGTCGGGCAGCATAGGACAGATTTTTGAGACCCTTTATCCTTTTGGTGAGGAACTTTGTGGCCTCTCCAGCTGCTGCAAGTGTCTGGTCAGATACATTCCGAATGGGGCATTGTACTCAATCATTGGTCTGATGAGTGATGAGTAAAGGGAGACTATGACCTCCCTTGATCTAGATGAGAATCCCTTCATGATAAGGTGGGCAATGTAGAAGGTCTTCCTAACTACTTTAGCTACATGGGTGTCGAATGACAGACTACTATCAACCTGGGTCCCCAGGTCCCTGATAACTTCTTCTGTGCTCAGTGGATTGCCACCTATTTGGTAGCTAGGGGTAACCTTGTTTTTCCCGAAGGGTATGACTATGCATTTTTGGCATTTAACTTTAGGCCGTGGCTCTGGCACCAGTTATTCGCTTCTGTGAGACCCTTCTGAAGGATATCTGTGTCAGATGTGTTTTCTACTATGGCCCAGTTTGCAGTCATCTGCAAACTTTGTCAGCCATAACCCTCCTGTGTTTGCTTGTACTTCAGAAAAGTAGATGCCAAACAAGAGTGGGCCCAGGACTGAGCCCTGTGGGACACCACTTGTGACAGGCTTTGAGTCTGACATGGCGCCAGCAGCTCTGACCCTGTGGGTTCTGTCACTCAGCCAGTTTGCAACCCATCTTGTGATATATGGGTTGACATTTAAGCTGATGAGTTTTTCAATGATACCCGAATGGGGTATTGTATCGAAGGCCTTAGCCAGATCGAGGTAGGCTGTATGGACTGCCTTTCCTCATCAATGGCTTTGGTGACTGTTTCAAAAGTCAACCAAGTTTAAAAGGCATGATCTGCCTTTGACAAAGCCAAACTGGGTTGGATCCAAAGTCTGCAAATTCCCTATGTCTTTATTTATGAGGTCCATTATGATCCTCTCCATGGCTTTGCAGATAAGGCTTGTCAAGCTAATGGGCCGGTAATTTCCAGGGTCGGTGGAGGCACCGCCTTTGTGAAGTGGTACCACAGTTGCAGTGCGCCACTCCTGGGTAATGTATCCAGAGGTAAGACTTTGATTAAACAGCTGTCCTAGCTGTGGGTTTAATTCCTCATTGAGTTCATGGAGCACACAGCCGGGGACACCATCAGGTCCCATGGATGCTGTGTTTTTGCTTTGGAGAGAGCAGTTCTCACTTGGGCGCTGGAGATGTTTGGGGGCTGCAATCGCTTGGTATAGATATCTCTCCTTTGGGGAGGGGAGTTTGCACTGAACCTGTCAGCCAGTATGTTGGCAATGTCTGTAGGATCAGTAATCTTCACATCATTTTGAACTAGCTCTGAGCATATCTGGGAGTTTCCTCCCAGGTTTCTAACATAGCTAAAGAAGGCCTTATGATTGTCTTTTGAGTCTTTAGCTATTTTTCTCTCGAAATTTGCTTTGGATGATTTTATGAGAGCTCTTAGTTTTTACTTATAGTGATCAAGGGTGTCTTACCTTTTAAGGATTTTGCTCTATCTTGTAGTAGCTTCCTCCTTTGTTGTAGAGTTTGTTTATGGCTGGGGTCCACCAGACTGGAAGCTTGCCTTTGGTACAAAGAGTCTTTGTTTTGCTTGGGATTGCCTTATCCATGCAGTCCTGCAGGTGCTGGTAGAAGGCATTTGTAAGTGATTCAGCGGCTTGAGTACTGTTTTCCGCCGCTCGGGGCCTTAAAGGAGACCACACTAGTCTTTAGAAGTGTGAAGTCGGCTTTTGAGAAGTTCTTTACTGTGGTCTTTTTTATTTCAGGTGGGGGTGGGATGAGGACCTCCAGCGAGATTAGTTTGTGGTCTGATCTCACCAGTGAGGGGTACACCTCCGGTGTTGAACATTGTGCTCCCATGTTCGTGATGATGAGATCAAGTATGTTATCTCCTCTTGTGGGGATGGTGACTAGTTGTTCCATGGCATTTGAGTTTATGAATTCCAGGAACTTTTGGGCTAGGGTGTTTGGGCTTGAGTAGTGTTCCCAGTCTATATTAGGGTAATTGAAGTATGTGTCTTTATATCTGACAACATCCATCCATCCCATCTGCATTTGCCTTGCTAATAGTAAGGAAATAAGAAAAAGTAAATTAGTGTACATATATGGGAATATAGTAAAGATTACTTACGATGGCTTCCGCATTTATTTCAGACTGTCATGCAATGTTGTCTACACTTATTTCCTGTGATTCTGAACTCTGTAGTTACTTTATTGATTGAGTATTGTCTTGGTTCTTTATTAGATAGTATTAAATGTAGTAGTTAAACCTTGAAATTGTGGCTGGTCTGTTTAGAGATAAGTAAGCTGTTAAGAGTACTTGCATATGTATTTGGTGACACTGTATAGACCACTGCAATAGCCTTGTTCTTGGTCACACTAACCACTTGGATAATAGGCACAGCACACAGTAGGATTCATCACTCTTTGGTAAGGGCCTTACATAAACAGCTGGATTGTGGCAGTCCTAACTACTCTTTTGGCTGGGCAGAAGGGGCCGTAGCTAGTAAACCTGTGCCACCCTTTCCCAAGGGTGTGTGTGTGCTTGATTTATAAATCAAATCCAAAGTGTGTGTTTGTCAGCTACTTGAGCAGGGACATGAAGCCCTGGTCAGACAGAGAGAGTGATGGGGGTTTTGGCTTGACCACTCTGCTGAGGTGTTAACCATATAGGTGTACCACTGGGGAATCTTACTGGTGATCTGGAGTGAGAGAGGGAGAAACCAGGCCCAGACTGACTGGAATTTCTGTGTGCTCTGAAGGGTACATCTACTTTACTGTGTCTACTTGTTGTCCTCCCATTGTCTATGTCCCTCGTTGGTGCTAGTGGTGAGAATTGAAGCTCCTTGATTACTGGGCCAGTGCAGGGGTTACACACTGACGGTACATACTGGTGGATATAACTGGCAAATCACATCATGTACTGTCATTGAGCCCCTCACACTCTACCAATGTCATACAGGATTATTTCACCAGTTGTCCTGGTCTCCATGACCATTCCTGACTTACTCTGACTAGGTCACTGTGTACCCCACACCTGTACCTGATTGCCTGACACCTGTCGCTAGTATACCTGGTGGGCCCTTGCAGTAGGACAGCAGGTTATAGATAGTAGTAATAGTGGGGGGATGCTGCCTCTGTCTCAGCAGTAGTGTGTACATACTGAACATACAATGTACGGGAATGAATACAGTAACAGATAGACATGTACCATTAGTGTGTCCCCAGGGGAATGGCATGTCACAGACACATTCCACAAACTCTGTGGACAACCATCACGTATTGTCCAACTGGTGTGTGGACATACACAACTGCCTGGCAGGGGGGTCTACATCTATCAGGCACATATACCCATTCTGCAAACATCTGAGTACTGTGGATGTCAGACACCTATGAGGAGGTCACCCTACACCACATATGCACTGCTCTCTGTTATTGTGTACCTCAGATGTTCCTGGAATATCAACATGTACCTGTAGTGGCACTCGCCTATTTGTCTGATGTAGGTTGCCCATAAGGGACACCCAGCAATCAATGGCAGTGATGTGTGTGGATACATAACAACACATTTCTGTCACAGCAGACAGGCCATTTCTGGTAATCCTGGTACCATATCAGGTTAATAGGCTATGGGCCCTGAGCAGACATATGCCTAGGCCACATGTTAGCCCATGTGTATGCAAGGCAGCAGCTGATGTCACCATCCAACATGGATGTCCCTGCCCAACATGCACAAAGGTAGTATACCAAGGGTGTATGTGCTGTTACCCATCCAGGTTATGGCTGCAAAGGTTGAGGTAGCTACCCTGCCTGATGTGGACAGGGTGCCTATTCCACCACAGGGTGCTTGTGTGCGACACACATGTGAGCTACCAACAAGGCCAGTCCAGGTCACTCAACAGGTTGAGGGTGTGGTGTGTGTGTGTGTGTGTGTGTGTGTGTGTGTGTGTGTGTGTGTGTGTGTGTGTGTGTGTGTGTGTGTGTGTGTGTGTTTGTGTGTTAACACAGTGGAGCATGACTTGCACTCGTGCAGCAGTCTCAGCAATGTGGAGTCTGTGAATGCCTTGCATGCTCCAGTGAGGTTGCCCTCATAGAATATAGATGTACAGTAGATATTTAATAGCTTGGTATTCTCTTGTGGGGAACCTTTGTGGTGTCCCCAGCTGCTGCATGTGGTGTATGATGTGAATGATGAATGGAGGATTACGCAGATAAATGGTCCTCACTGGGGGACACAAGAAACAGGATCAGGAGAGCAAAGCATGCTGTAATGCTAGTATGTTGTCAGTACCAACACATACTGTGCTCATAGATGACAGGGATATGATTTGGGTGTTAGTGGTGGATAGTACTAGCAAAAGTGGATGTCTAGGGTGTGTACATACTGGTGGTCAATGTATGCAGTCCTGTCATGTGCTCCCCTCTTCATGTATTTCAGGTGCGATGTACTGCAGATGGAACCTAGCCTTCTCAGAAGTGGAGACTGCAGCAATCATTGATGCCCTCAGACTAGTTCACAGGGTACTGCTGTGGAGGAGCTGTCAAACCTGCAGGAATGCACTGCCCTGTGGGCAGAACTTGTAGCATCTGTCAACAATGAGGGTCACTGGGACAGAAGCTATGAACAGGTCCAACACTGTGCCACAGACCTGATACATAATGCACAGCAAAGGGCTGCAGCTGTGGCCAGGGACCATGCTGGCACAGGTGGAGGGCCTGCTATGCAAGCACCATTTACAGCCACAGAGGAGTTCCTCTCCAACCTTGGGGCAGCCACTGTATCCCAGAAAACCATCACTGTATATGTCATGGAGGTGGGTGGCACAGAGTCAGCAGCCAAGGAGCATCCAGGTAATAGGTTCATAGGTTCATAGGTTCATAGGTTCATACTAGGCTATCTGCCTGAGGGCATTTACAAGCCTAGCCCATAGTTGTGTGGCTTACGCCACCCCTATAGTATGGGGAACTATACCCATTATTTTGCTGTGCCTCTGTCGAGCAGTGACACTGAGGTAATCCCTGGGGTATATCTGCGATCTCCCATCCATTGGTCAAGATTTCTCTTGAACAAGGCCAGCAAGGTGCTCTGCCTCACATATACCGGGATTTTATTCCACAGCATAGGGAGTAAGGCCCCGGTGAACATCACTTCAATACTTTAGCATTCATAGTGGCAGCCCTTGCATACCTGGACAGATATGTCAGGTCAAACTGCATTTCTGGGTGCGGTTTTATAATGCACAGAAGTGCACAATTACTATAAATGTCAGCAATTTGGGTAGTATCCCAGCTTATAGTGTACATGTTCAGACATGCACATATTATCGGGCACCAATGCCACAAGTGTGTGTGCTGACCTCTCCCCACAACTACATAGGTACCTCTAGTGTGGCTGGGGAACAGCTACCTGAAGCCAGTGAGTATGGAACTGTCTTGTTGTGGTTCACCAATACCCTAGGCATGTTAAGGGCAGCCAGTTTTCCATGCTCACAACTGTTACACTTAGCCATATTGTAATATGCGCATGTTCACCTGTGGTGGAGTTAACTGCAGTGCATCACATTGGTCATCACAGGAGCCTATTTGCAGGAGCTGTAATACATTGGCACACAATTTTTGATAGGTGTAGCCACTGTGCTATACAGAGGCACACTAGTATTGTGTACACAATACATTAATATTGTGTATAGGGTTGCACTGTGTGTTAGGTGAAGGTCCATTATACACTCGCACTCATCAAGTATCTGACAGGTGTATAGTAGTAGCAACAATAACTGAACATAGCTGCACTGCATGTTCTTGAGGGCCTGTCCAGAGTGTGTCTGTTGTGGTCTGATTATGTAGTGGGCATGTCATAAGTCAGAATGTGTGGTCTGTATTATGCCTTTATGCCACCTCATCTGTATGTGTGTGTATCAGCAAATATTATAGTGCAGGTAGTAATTTACATATGTTGTCTTCCCCTCTCAGGTCAACATTGGGGTTGTGTCACAACCTGATGTCAGTGTCTCATCGGACTCTGATGTTGATGGTGGTCATAATGAGGCACAGGTGGGGTTGTTTGGGCCTGAATCTATATCATTGGTTGACATCCCACTTCCAGACACAATATCCCTGCACACAGTCAGTATGCCCACACATACCCAGTTCTCAGCAGCCACAGATATTGGACAGTTGGAGGGTGGTGGCATTGGACAGGCTAGTCTGGTGACTGGCAACAGTGACTGTCGACAGTAGCCATAGCCAGAGAGCTGGTGAGGCCTCACACAGGCAGATTGACAGGGGTGCTCGAAGGAGGACTGCTGCCCATCCAGCCCCTGTCAGAGGTGTCAGAACAAGTGTAACCAGACGCATGTTCCAGTCCATCATGAAGGCACAGACATGTTGTGAAAGGTACAATAGGCAGATGCTCAGTGTCATGGATGCAGCACTTCCTGCCATGTGGGATGACCTCCACAGCATTGGTGATGCCATATGTCATTTTGCTGATGTCGCAGATAGATGGTGGGGTGAGACATTGTCATTGCTCAACCGTACAATGTCTGTGCTTGAGCATGTGGTGGGAGTAGGGCATCGGACACGTGGACGTAGGTCAGCAGCAACATCAGCTTAGAGCTCACATGGCTGTGCACATTCACACTCTGCAGTGGCAGTACCATCAGCACTACCGAAGGGAGGGTGCTGTCCACACCACAATGTAGCAGGCCATGGGCATGTGGTCCTGGATGGTGCTGTCAGGGGACATGGATCCACGGAGTCACCATCAGGGGGGTGTAGTACGGCATCTGGCCTTGGACCTGGTGGTGTCAGTGACACTCCTGGCAGAACTAGTTTCCATGTCCGTGGCCAGAGATGGTGAACTGTACATCCTGCTATATATGGTCCACAGCTGTCAAAAATACCCCTGTGTAGGGCAACCACATGACTTCAGTGTATGCATACACACACTCACACATCATTATCACAGGCAGGTCACCACTAGATATACAGAGCTCCTCTCCATGGCCCAGTTGAACACCACTTTCCAGACACACACACACATGTCAACTATATAGGTTCATAGGTGTGTACTAGGCTATCTGCCTGGAGGACATTTATAAGCCTAGCCAGAATGTGTTGGCTTTTGCCACCCCCTTAGATTAGTTCCCTGTGCCTCTGTCCAGCAGAGCCACTGAAGTGATCCCTGAGGTGAACTTTCTGTTTCCCATCCACCGTCAAGGTTTCTTTTGAAGAGTGTTAGCGAGGAGCTCTGCCTAATGTAGATTGGGATCTTGTTCCAAAGCATGGGAAGTCTCTGGGGCAGGAATCTATCCCTCTAGCACATCTTATTTATTGCCTAGGCATTTGGCAACCCCACACCACACCCTGTGCACATGATGCTACATGTGCCACATCCCTGTCATCCATACCATGAATGCAGGGACATGCTAATCGGAGTCTGATGCACGAGGTGAATATAGTACAGTGTAGTAATGTTACGCTGTGTAAGATGCTGTGTGCTGGCAACTGTCATGGGTACACATCGAAGTGTATGTACCTTTCTGCCATGATGCCTTATTGCTGTTAGTACTGCTGACTGACTGTTGTGTCACATACCTTATTCTGTTTCTGTTCCAGGTGTCTGTGTGTGTACAGCCTGTGGGGCTGCTGACATTATCAAAGCTGAGTATGGTGGAGTGGAAACACAGTGATCTTTTCGTCACCAGGGTACAGCTGTATATGTACATATTTAGGATCTATATTAGAACATCGAGCATTTAGGTTGTCGAATGCCTAAACATCGACACCTAAATGTCGAACGCTCAAAACTATGACTGACCAATTACTCAAATTTTTTCCCCAAGAAAAAATTTGCTTGGCCAACAAAAAAAAAAAAAAAAAAAAACATATGTTAAAACAGTAACCAAGTGGGGGGGGGGCTGTGCCCTCTCACCCTCCTAACTAAATATACCAACTCCAAGATCGCTTTACATTGAGGAAAAGGCCAAGCAAATTTTTTCCATGGGAAAAAATTTGCATAATTGTCCAGTTGCGGATTTGAGCGTTCGATGTTTAGGTGTCGACGTTTAGGCATTCGACAACCTAAACATTCAACAATGTAATAGAAACCCCATATTTACCAGGTGCATATGCATGCAACAGTGTGTCATGCAACAGTGCATGAGTGACAATGGGGGCAGATAGTGTGACCTTGCATACATACCCATTGACACAGCCAGCTAGCCTTCATACATATCACCTGGGTGTTCTATAGAACCACAGGTTCATAGATACAGAGGAGGTTACTAGAGTACTGGCCCTGGGTCCCTCACAAGCCTAGCCATTATTTTATCCCCAACAGAATCATCCATCAGCACCTGTTGCCCCTGCCATTGCTGGACACAGGTTGAACCCCAGGGACAAATGATTTTCTTTCCCATCCACTCAATCTTGATGCAGTTGATGAGGGTATGCATGGTACTTTGACATGTTTGGGGAGTATTTTCCTGACACAGGGCAGCCTTTGGTAGCCAAACCTGACTCTCCAGCATGTGTGTCTGCTATCTCATATGTGAGTCAGGCCTCTCATGCTGGTAATGCACATAGAGTCCTGTGCATGGTGCAGCTGTTGAAGGGCTGAGCACAACATTGCCATCTTGGCATGCCACAGACAACTGTGGACAACCTGACCAGTAACCAGTGGGCCAGTACTGATTACAGGCTGTCTGAGTGGAACAGGTGTTGAGGGCCAAGGCTGACCTTTGTGGGTGTTAACGTAGCCTTTACAGATTCTGCAGATGTCTGCATAGATGCATAGCAGACTGGTCATGCTGCTAATGTATTGTTGTGCTGACTTTGGACTATTCAGAGGTAATGTCTACCTTTTGACTGGATGCAGTCCCTTTACCTATGTGGAGAACCACATACAAGCAATTCCTGATGAATGTCAATACGTGTTGCCTGAATGCATCTATGTTGCCATCCTGGGTACCCAGGTCTGTCATTGCAGTCTGTGTGTTTATGGGGTTGGTGTTGATGTGGGAATTACTGGGGACATGTCCTTCCCATATGGCATGCTGACACTATTGTGTGCATTCAGCTTGAGGCTAGGACCTTGACACCATTCCATCCCTACTGTATGGCCAATTGCAGTATGTTAACAGCAGTTTGTGGCTCAGTGAGAGACTGCAAAATACTTACAGTTCACACAGCCTTAGGCTGTACCTTGCATATGTGGGTGGTGCCAATTAGCATTCATGCCTATATACATGTGAGTTATTAGGGGCACCAGGTAATCACAGGGCCTTCACATGTCTACATATTGCACACACATAGGTGACACAGATTGTGTTTGCACATTATCAAATGTGGAGTGTGGAGTGTGGGACATGACATGACGTAGTAACATGACAGTTGGCAGTACATACCATACCCACAGCAAGTTCAACACACAGGACGTCTTCTGGTTTTATCCTATGACACCTTCTTTGTGTGACATTACCTTAGCTGTAACTGCTCTATGCAATCAGTAAATAACTGTATGAAATGTTTGTTGTCCTACACTCTTGGGACC